>NW_006409213.1:110664-113455 GCF_000296735.1 Chrysochloris asiatica | reverse complement strand
GGTACTGAAGGAAGAAGTAAAAGCAGAAATGAAGGCATTGGCAAAAAACAAGGCTCTAAGAATTAGAAATGTTTCTACAAACTGATGCAGAGATCCTAACACTCACAAATCTATGCCAAGAAATTTGGAAGACAGCTATTTGGCCAACTGAATGGGAAGAGATCCATATTTGTGCCCATTCCAAAGAAAGGTGACCCAACAGAATGCAGACATTATTGAACAATATCATTAATAAATATCATAATAAATAATATCATAATAAACAATATCAAAATAAATCACAAATAAAATTTTGCTGAGGATAATTTAAAAATCATTATAGCAGCACATCAACAGGGAGCTGCCAAAAATTCAAACTGGATTCAAAGAGAATGTGGAATGAGGGATATTACTGTTGATGTCAGATGGTAAAGATGTTTACTTGTGTTTTATTGACTATGCAAAGGCACTCAACTGTGTGGATCACATCACATTATGGATAACATCAGAGGGGTTAGGAAAGAAGGAGGAATGGAAACAGGAAACACAGGGAGGAAGTGGGATAAGTTAGGCTACATTGTGGGGACAGCGATCAATGACTGGAAACAAAATGCATATGAAGAGTTGAATGAAAAAATGATTTGCTCTTTAAATATTTACCCAATTCAATAAAAAGTTAAGAGAAAAAAAAGAACAAGAAACTTAGATTATCCTCAGACTTTTGAAGAGCAACACTTTTAAATCAGAAAAAAACCTGGAGACTACAATTAAGATAATCAAAAGAGGAAAATATGAACCAAGGATTTTATATGCAGCAAAAATCCTGGTGAGGTATTGTAGGATTGGCACTGTACTGTGAACCACAAGGTCAGCAGTTCAAATCCACCTTGGAAACTCGATATAGGGTCTCTGAGTCAGAACTGACTCAACAGCACTTAACAACAAAACTGACTTATAAGCATAATGGGCATACACTGTTTTCAATATTCAAGAACAGGGAATATTGTTCCTATGATCCCTTCCTGAGAAATTTACTAGAAAACAAACCTCGGACCATCAAAATTCCTAGACATTGACAGAATTATAAGTGGTGAGTGATCAACACATAGTCATACACAGCATAGGGCTTGTTGAACTAAGTGTAAACAAGGCTTAAAGGGAGAGTATGAACTAGCCAATAGCTTTAGCTCAGACAATGCAGAAATAGACCATATAACTATTTTAAAATATGGAGAAACTGTCACCTCCCAGAGAAGCTTAAGGAGATAGGACAACTAAATATAACAATGGCATTCTGGGTAGGATCCTAGAAGAGAAAAGGAGGCATTAGGAAAAGTTAAGGAAATATGAATAAAACTTGTACTTTAGCACATAATAATGTAGAGTGCAGGAAGCGGCTTGGCTTCTGCTGTTTAACACGGTCCCAGCAGAAAGAGAGACATCATGCAAATCAGGTGATTCTCAGAAGCTGGCTTCTATCTTCCTTTCAGGGTAACTCTGAATTCACTTGTGAAAATATATAATATTGCCATATTCACAGCTTTTACTGTGAGCTCTACAAACCTTGGGAAAAAACAATGATCTCAACTTCAATAGCCTGAATTCAAAGAGAATTGTATAAGCAACTCTCCTTCACAGAAAACCTAAGTAGAAAGCAACTGCAATTGTGAGACCACAAAAGCATATAGCAAACTAAAGTCAAGCTGCCCTACCCCTATAGACCTCACCACAATCAGTCACCAGCCAGAATTCACAAACCCCTACATACAAACACCTGTGTAAATAGGCAGAAAATAATGAAGTTAAGTGAAGGGTAGTTTTAACTTGATAATCTACATTTCCTGCAGCAATTAGCCAGGTTGGGCTTTATTCCACAAGCTTCAAAACATTGTTATCAAGCAATTAAATGAATACTTTAGAAAAATAAATAAGTAGATGTTAGTAATATTTTTACTATGAAAATAGTAGTACATTATGTGGGATAGGAGATTGATAATTAGTTAGTAGAAATAATAAGGTAGTGCAAGCATTGATGATTAATAGAAACTTATGTTACTAGGAAAATGTAATCAGGGGTCTGATAGTAGAAATGATTTGTGTAAAGTTTGACTTAATCTTTTAGTGGAAACAAGAAGAAACAATTTATCACATCCTGGGAAAGGCGATGAAAGTCAGTTTGAACATCACAGAAATATTTTTGTCAAAGTTGTCTAATGACGAGGTGTAAGTATATTGTGATAAACTGTGTAATAATTCAAGGAAAGATCAAAGTAGCAATTCATTATGTATTGTGTGATTTTAAGTATAAAAAATAAAGACTTGCTAAGCCGGGCCAGAAGCACAGAAGAAGGAGAGAGAAAAAGACAGAGAAAGAGAGCCCTATCAGCCAACTAAGCAGAGGCTCTGGATTGCTTTCATTTTCGCTGACTCTGCATCTCCTCTCGTGTCCCACAACCCCGCGAGAGCTGGACTCCCGCAGTACAGTATTGGTTCATTCATAATAAGTGCAGCATATTAATGCAAGATCACCACTCATCACCCATGGTGGACAGGTTTCAGCTGAGCTTCCAGACAAAGACAGACTACTTCTGAACATCTAGTCACTGGACTCCATATGAATAGCAGTAGAACACTGTCAGCACCAAAATACTGAATACTGAAACGTGATGAAGAGCACCAGAATATTGTCAGATATAGTGCCAGAAGATGAGCCCTTCAGGTTGGAAGGCACTCAAAATACAACTGGGAAGAGTTGCCTCCTCAAAGTACAGTTGACTGTGATGACTTGAATAGAGTAAAGCTTTTGGGACCT
>NW_006409213.1:71812-110094 GCF_000296735.1 Chrysochloris asiatica | reverse complement strand
CAATGACTTGTTCGTTGCAAATACCTTTTTTAAACAACATAAAAGATGACTATACACGTGGATGGAATACACAGAAATCAAATTAATTTCAGCTTTGGAAAGAGATAGTGGGACAGCTCCATATCATTGCCAAAATAAGACCAGGAAAAGACGTAGAACAGATCATCAATTGCTCATATATGAAAGTTCAGGCTGAAGCTGAAGAAAATTAAAACAATTCCATGAGAACCAAAATATGACCTTCAACCTATCCTACCTGAATTTAGAGATCACCTCAAGAACAGATTTGATGACTTAGACATTTATGTCAGATTACAAGAAGAGTTGTGGGATGACATCAAGAACATACAAGATGAAAACAAAAGGTTATTAAGATGACAAGACAGTGAGCTTCAAAGGACTGATACCGGCCATTCTGAATCTAACAATCATATAGACTACTATGCCGGGAATGACAAATTCAAGAGAAATGGCACTGCATCCATCATCAATAAGAATATTTTAAGATCTAGCTTGAAATACAATACTATCTGTGATAAGATAATATCTGTACCTACAAAGAAGACCAGTTAAAACCATTTGTTACTCAAATTTATGCACCAATCACTAAAGCAAAAGGTCATTAAGAAGACAAGAAAGAAGGAAAAGATCAAAACGGATGTCAGAAGAGACTCTAAAATTTGTTCTCCAGCATAGATACATTAAAGCAAATGGAAGAAATGAGGATATAAGAGAGCTGAATGGAAATTTTCAAAGGGTATCTCAAGAAGAAAAAGTATCATGAAATGTGCAAAGACCTGGAGTTAGAAAACCAAAAGGGAAGAACATGCTCAGCATTTCTCAAGCTGAAAGAACTGAAGAAAAATTTCAAGTCTTGCCTTGAAATATCGAAGGATTCTATGGGCAAAGTATTGAATGATGCAGAAAGCATCAAAAGAAGATGGAAGGACTACACAGAGTCACTGTATCAAAAAGAAATGGTTGATGTTCAACCATTTCAAGAGGCAGCATATGATCAAGAGCCAATGATACTAAAGGAAGAAGTCCAAGGTGCACTAAAGGCATTAGCAAAGCACAAGACTCCAGGAATTGATAGAATACAAATTGAAATCTTTCAACAAACTGATGAAGCACCTGAGGCATGTAGCTACCAAGAATTTGGATGACAGCTACCTGGTCAATTGATTGAAAGAGACCCACATTTGTACCCATTGCAAAGAGAGGTGACCCAACGGAATGAAGAAATCATTGGACAATATTTTTAATATCACATGCAAGTAAAATTTTGCTAAAGATCATTTAAAAATGGTGCACTATTACACTGACTGCCAGAGATTCAAGCGTGATTCAGATGAGGATGTGGAACAAGGATGTCACTGCTTACATCAGATGTATCTAGGCTGAAAGCAGAGAATACCAAAAGATGCTTACCTGTGCTTTACTGACTATGCAAAGGCTTTCATCTATGTGGATCATGACAAGGTATGGACAGCACTGTAGAGAATGAGTATTCCGGAACACTTAATGTGCTCATGAGGAACCTGTACATAGACTAAGAGGCAGTCGTTCGAACAGAATAAGGGAATATTGATTTAAAATCAGAAAAGGTGTGTGTCAGTGTTGTATTCTTCCACCCTACTTATTCAATATATATATACTGAGCAAATGATCTGAGAAGGTGGATAATATGAAGAAGAATGTGGCATCAGAATTAGAAGAAGATTCATTAACAACCTGCAATATGAAGAAGATACAACCTTATTTGCTGAACTCAAAAAGGGCTTAAAATACTCACTGATGAAGATCAAAAACCACAGGCTTTAATATGGCTTACACCTCAATGTACAGAAAACAAAAATCCTCACTATGGGACCAATAACATCATGATAAATGGAGAAAAGATTGAAGCTGTCAAAGACTTCATTTTGCTTGGATCCACTAGCAACACTTATGGAAACAGCAGTCAAGAAATCAAATGACATATTGCAAATGACAAATCAAATGACAAATCTGTTGTACGAGACCACGTTAAAGTGTTCAAGAGCAAATATGTCAGTTTGAGGACTAGGGCGCACCTGATCCAAGCCATGGTATTTTCAATAGCCTCATATGCATGTGAAAGCTGGACAGTGAATAAGGAAGACCATAAAAGAATGAATGCATTTGAGTTATAGTGGTGGAGAAGAATATTAAAAATACCATGGACTGCTAGAAGAACAAACAAAACTTTGTCAGAAGAAGTATAGTTAGAATGCTCCTTAGAAGCCAGGATAATGAGACTTTGTCTCTCATTACTTTGGACATATTATCAGGAGGAACTGGTCCCTGGAGAAGGATGTTATGCTTGGAAACGTGGAGGGTCAACAAAAAAGAGGAAGACCCACAACAAGATGAACTGGCACAGTGGCAGCAGCAATGGGCTCAAGATTAATAACAATTGTGAGGCTCACATAAGGACTGGGCAGTATTTCGTTCTATTGTGCATCAGGTCACTAGGAGTTGGAACTGACTCGAGGACACCTGACAACAGCATCCTTAATTAACATTTTTATTTATACTCAAGGAATCTAATAAAAAGATGAACTCAAACATGACACAAGAAAAAGGTAAAGTATAAAAAAAGTCTAATAGCCCATCTACAAAAAAGCCTCAATTCAGTTAATGTTACTGAATGACTCAAATGAATGATTTGCCTCTGAAACAAGGTGTCCTTTGGGAGCATGGCCCCTAAGGGGAGGCGTTTCCAGTCATGGAGTCTGGAGCTGCACCAGGTCTCAGAGAACTGAGAAAAGCAAGTGCAGGGACTCCCCACAGTCCCTATGATGCTGGTTATGTCTGGGAGTTGAAAGCTGCTTTGTCTAACCACAGAAAAGCAGCATCTCATGGAATAGAAATAGAAGAGGGTTCTGACACAGGAAAGGCTGAGATACGAGGTAAGATCAGGAGATCCAACATCATGATGAGTGGCTGTGGGTTACTTTTGTTAAAATTGTGAACTGAGTGATAATTTACATGGAAGAACATCGGCTTAACACCATCGTTTCATTGCAATGATTACAATCTCCTCCGTGTATCATCACTCAACAGCATTTGCTGTTTTTTTCGGGGGTGAGGTGAAGGATGTACACAAAAGCACTCAGGAATATATAATCGTTTAAACAACCAAAGGGCACATTCTGCAACCCTGCCTCCTGGCCGCAAGCACACAGCCTTTCTCTTTCCATGAGTCTAGAGTCCTCAGCTGCTCTATCTCTCCATGTTCTCATCTCTGCCTCCATCTCTGGTGTCACTGCTTCTGTGGATAAGGTGCTGCATTCTGCTCATGCTCTTCTCCCTTGATGGTCCTAGGGTCCTCTGTTTCTGGACCGTAAGATTAACTACTACTCTGTTTTTGTTACAAAACTTCTACCTTTACAGTTGTGACAGTTGCAATTAGTCATGATAGCAATTACTCACTATTGAATCATAAGAATCTTATCCCCATCTCTTTTCGCCAGACCCGTCTAGACGAGATGAAAACTATTCAGTGGGGACTCTTTCTTCTCCCCCACACTCTTAAACTAAACTCCCTCTTGAAACCTTGTAAGCTAGTCACTTTGTGCCTTTATCATCCCCTCATTTTAGGTAGCCAATGTCTAAGTTGCCTGTCCCTATCTACCCTGTACACAGAGGGGATAGGATTGGTACTTGATGTGAAGACTCCTTCCCTCTTAGCTGGTATTTTCCCGTAAAGATTTACAGTCTTGGAAACCCTGCACAGGGTTGCTATGAGTTGGAACTGACTCCATGGCACATAACAACAACATCCATAAATATAGGTCAAGTTTACCAAACTACAGCAATTTACACTTGTTTCCTTTAACAAAAATTGTTTTGTTTTTTGTTTTTTTAAATCTTTCTCTAGTTGAGTTCTGATTATCAAGCCATCAAGGCTAGGTCAAATGGGTAATATCTGCAAGTTTAGGAGTTCCTGTGCATCTCCCTCCACTTAATGTCGGCTGGATGCTTCACTCTCAGCTCTAGCCCTCCTTGTCCATGGGCTCAGGAGTCCCCACGTCTCACCACACTTTGGACCAGTGGCTGTGAGTTCTAACTGCGAATTCCTTCTTTCCTTCCCTCTCTCCCTTCCTTCATTTAGTCATTCTTCCTTCCTTCCAAAATTATTCACTGTCTCCTACATCCAAGCACTATTCTAAAGGCTCTGGAACATAGCAGAGAACAAAACAGATAAAAGGCCGTGTCTTCACAAAGCTTACATTCTGGTGGGGGAGGATAATTAGCAAAAGTAAATAAACATGACATCTGGTATTTGGATGGTGTCAAGTGCTGTAAAAAACAACAACAACACAGAGAGGGAGGATTAAGAGTGCAAGAGTGGGCGGTTGTAATTTTTAATCAAGGAAGTCAGAAAAGACTTCCTTGAGAAGGTGGCATTGAAGTGAAGGCTTGAAGAAGCAAGTCACAGGGATGCCTGAGTGAAGAGCTTTCAGACAGAGGGAAGAGCACATGGAAAGGCCAGAGGAAGGAGTAAGCCTGTTTTGGACCAAGGAGCTGAAGAGTGGCCAGAGTGGCTGAATAGGGCGCTACTTCCAGAGGAGCTCAGAGCCCAGAAAGCCCCTGTAGGGAGTCTGGATTTTCCTTCGCATGACACGAGAAGCAATAAACCATTAGATGGTTTTAAACAGAAGAATGAGATCTGGGTGACAACAGGGGAAGGGAATGGTAACTAGGAGTTTCCTAGATGGGACAGAACCCCACAATGTAGACACATTCCTAGGAATATGATGGCTGGTTGGTGTTGTTAGGTACCATCTCATCAGTTTCGACTCATGTGACCCTGCGGTCAACAAAATACAACACTGCCCGGTCCTGTGCCATCCTCATAATAATGATGATCTTTGAATCCACTGGTGCAGCCACTATGTTAATCCATCTCCTGAGAGTCTTCCTCTTCTTAGCCTAAATAATACATTCATTTTTTTCTGAAAAGAACATCTGACTAAAAAAATTCCCAGTCTATTAAAACAGAAGACCAGGCAGTATAAGATGTAGACAAAGAAGAAGACAGAAAAAGGGCTTCTTGATGTGCCAGATAAATATCCATTTTCAGACCTTGCCAGCTCTGCACAGCCTAGGAAGAGACTCACCTCAGCCAGTGCCAGGGCAGAGAAGGGCGTGTCTTCGGCAGGTTTCACCACCACGGTACAGCCGGCTGCCAGGGCGGCCCCCACCTTCCGGGTAATCATAGCACTGGGAAAATTCCACTAGGGTCATAGGGCAGAGGAAATATGTGCGAGGAAGTTAGTTAATACATTTCCTAGTCCAAAGGAAGTCAGTCAATACATCTACTGCACAACTGATTGGAAAAGCTGTTCTCTGGCTCTTGCACAGGTGAGTTCATAGAACACTTGCCACCTGCCATCTTGAGAGGCAACGTTTCTGAACGTTTTCAGAATTTAAAACAGTACAAAATCAAGTATACTGGGGTCAGAAATCTTTTTCTGTAAAGATCCAGATAGCAAATATCTAAGGCTTTGGGGGAACATACAGTTTCTGTCACACTACTTGAACACTATGGTTGTTAACACAAAAACAGTCACAGGTAATAAGTATAAAAATGGGTGTGGCTATATTCCGATAAAACTTTACAAAAACAGGTACTGGATGGAATTTGACCTGTGAGCTTTAGTTTGATGGCTCCTGAGCTACGTACTTGGGAGAACCCAACAGCAAAGGTGACTTTAAAAACAGCTCATGATTTACTATTTCCATCTCTACACGTGTTTATGTTGTTGTTGTTGTTGTTAAGTGCCATTGAGTTGGTTCCGAATCACAGCAACCCTGTATAGGGTTTCCAAGGAGCAGCTGGTGGATTTGAAGTGCCAGCCATGAGGTTCGCAGTCCAGTGCTGGGATATATATGCATATATCTATATCTATATATATCAGCACTAGACTGCTGATTTATATATACATGCATATAGGAGAGAACTTCAGAAATTTTGTGGAAAAAAGGAATTAAAAGACAAGGGAAACTTTCTACAGACTTTTAAAGATCTTCTCATATAAATCTACATTTCTTGTAGATATACTCACATCTGTAAGAATAATATTTAATTTTATTATAATAGACAAATATATAGTGTTTGTTCTAAGCAATTGAAAATTAGAATTCCCCATCATAACCCAATGAGGTTGGTATTATCAGCTTCATTTGTAGGTTTGGAAAAGCCTGAGACCAAGTTAGTAACTTGCCAAAAGTCATACAACTAGTGAACAGATCTGAGTCCAACCTAGTCAGTCTAGACAGTAGAAGGAGGGCATCTGTCAGTCACTATCTGAGAAGGATGGGAAGAGTGGTTTTGAGACCAGGACTCTTGGTGTGGTGCTGTAGGACCAGCACTGGACTGTGAACCACAAGGTCAGCAGTTCAAACCCACCAGTTGCTCCTTGGAAACCCTACACAGGGTCACTATGAGTCGGAAGTGACTCAACAGCACTTAACAACAACAAAGCAGAAACTGTAGAGAAATAATTATGAAACCAAGTAGTCTAAGAAAGGTTGTCCAATGAGAAAGCTGAATCCTCAACAAGTATACTGCACCCATTCCAGCCAGACTCAAGATCTTACTTCTTATCTCATTCCACCTACAGAACATGACCCAGGGCCTGTTGGGTAGGAACAACAATGTTTAGTTGTTCATGATAACCATACATTAAACCTACCTCTTAAAAAATAATTTGTCATGAATAAACCATGAAAGCATTCTGAGTAAACTAAGACTGTCACAAAAGAACACATACTGTATGCTCCCATTTCTATGAAATATTTAAAATAGGCAAATGTACAGAGACCAAAGTTTATTGGTGATGTTCAGGGGTGGAACGGAGGGAGTAAAAGGGAGTCAGTGCTCATGGGGCACTGAGTTTCTGTTAATAGTAGTGAAAAAATAGGGGAATGGTTGTACAACAGGATGAATACAATCAATGGCACCGAACTGGACATGCAAAAAAAAAAAATGATTTGGCAAAAGTTTTGTATATAGATATTTTAACCATAAGAAAATACATTTTTTAAAGTCGGCTTTGCATGTTTTAAAACGGCATTGTATCTACAAATGATAAATACCAGGAGATCTTTTTAGAAGTGCTAGGCAATACCAGGGAAAAAAGCCTTTATGCAAGTCACAAAAGTCCACTGGGGTTACCCCACATCCACAGGCACTGGGAAACATGCCCACTTGCTGCCACCACACCTAACATTTATTTTCACAAAGGACCAGGAAACACACCTCTGTGCCAGCAAAGGACTCAGGAAACCAAGAACAGGTGACAGAGATAACAGGATGAGTCCACATCTTTACAAGGAGGAAGGACTTGTTTCCTGTGTCCCAGCCCCATCTCCTACCCCAGGACTGAGTTGACCCTGCCACATACCGGGGTGATGACTGCAGTCACACCCACAGGCTGCTTGAGGACCAAGCCCCTCTTGTCTTTCGCTGAGGTGTAGATGATATCTCCGTAGATGCGGCGGGCTTCCTCGGAAAACCACTCTAGGAAGAGGGCAGAATAGAGAACTTCTCCCTGAGCCTCCTTCAGCGGTTTTCCCTAAATTAAATCAGAAAAGGACACATACTTGCACATTATCATCTAATACTAAAAACGGAGTCATTGGGTGATACAAATGGCTGCTAACTAAAGGATCAGAGGTTTAAGTCTACCCAGAGGCACCTCGGAAGAAAGTTCTGGAGATCTACTTCGGAAAAGGCAACCAGTGAAAACCCTGTCACACATGGCGTTACTGTAAGTCGACTTGATGGTAACTGGAGTGGTTAGTAATACAAACATTATGACTTTAAGGTTCCAAGCAGCATAGAAGTTTCCTAACTCCAGATGAGAACATTCCAAAATCCATAGGGTCATCAAGAAATGTGTAACTTTGTTGTAAGTTCTAGAAAGCAGAATGACAAATGAGGAGGGTTATAATCTAATCGTGGCTGCACTACCCTGAACCACAGTAAAGTCATTTGTATTCTCACTATGCTTCCGAATTAGGAGGAGATGCCTAGAATTGCTCTGATAATTCTTTCTCCTTCCAACACCTTCTAAATGTTTTGACCACGGTATAAAAGCCTACTGCCATTGAGTCTAATCCGACTCAGTGAACCTATGCAGGGTTTCCAAGGCTGTAATTCTTTAAGCTAGGAAAAGCCTCGTCACGCTCCTGCAGAGAGCGGCTGATGGGTTTGAACTGCTGACCTTACCATTAGCAGTCAATACTGACCCTCCAGCACCAACATAGGGTATTTTATCATAGCTATCAAAGAATGAATGGTACTGTTTAAAATGTATGAAAACAACAAAAGCAATGAATACAAAACAAGGTACAAAGGGGAAAAAAATGGAATGGTGAAAAAGCGGCAGGCATATGTTTCTCCCCAAAATCTATTCTCTGTCAATTATTAAATAAACCATAACATGCAGATTTTGTTTTAGTAAATCCGAGTGTTGGGCTCAGTTTATAAGAAAATGTTTGTGGTTGCCAAGCTGATTATTTGATATCTGATGACCTTTTTATTTCAATAGAACTCTAGGCCAGCAGTTTGAAGCCAATTCTGACTTACAGTGACCCCATAGGACGGAGCAGAAGTTCCCCTAGGCTTTCCCAGGCTGTTAATCTTTTTGGAAGCAGACTGCCTCATCTGTCTCATGAGGAGAGGCTAGTGGGTTTGAACCACTGATCTTAGAGTCAGCTTAACCCATCGCACCATCAGAGATCCTTGTTTCTGATCACAGGCCTATTTAAATAAAGGTCACAAAGAGACACATAAGGTGAGGTCTGAAAGGGGTCACAGCACTGAGTTTCCATGTTCCAAAGATGGACATCTACCCTCTCCAGTGCATGGGCAACAACTAGGAAGAGCCATTGGAACCTCAGGGTTCAGGCCTCTGAACAGCCTCACCATGTGGCCAGGGTAGATTTCATCATGCCTCAGGAGTCCCATCAGCATGGGAGGTGGGGGGAGCTAGTCAGTCTCTACCCACTGGCGTCAGGCGTTAGTATTGCTAAAAACAACATACAGAGGACAAACTGCTTTAGGCAAGATGATTCCATACCTGGCAAGAATTTAGATAATTTTGCGAACTTTTAGGCTAAGAATTCCGGGATAATTTCTTGTGTTTGCAAACCAGGCCCTTGCACTTACATTTTCAGCTGTGATAATCCTAGCAAGGTCATCCTTATTGTGTATCATTAAGTCATACCACTTTCGAAGTAATGAACTCCTTTCCTGAAAGAGAAATAAAAAGGTATAGAAATAATGAACTACCCAGTGTAAGACCAACTATTAAATAATCTTCAATTTCTTAACATAATAGTTGCATGGCTTCATTCTGGGGGGAAATGCATCAATACTTTTTTTATGAATAAGAACAAAGCTTCAATTTCAATTGTATCTATAGGCATGTTAGTTGCTGGTCAGTTGGTTCTGACCCATGGTGACCCCATGTGTGTCACGTCACGATACAGCTGTATTCCACAGGGTATTCAGTGGCTGATTTTTTAAAAAGTAGGTCACCAGGTTTTATTTCCAAGGTACCTCTGGGTGACATCGAACCACCAACTTTTCATTTAGTTTCCTAACTTTTTATTATGAATTGAGTGAGGGTTTACAGACAAGATCATCAGCTTTACATTCAATGCATCATATACTTTGTTTCATCGCAATGATTACCAAACGCTCCATGCCACAAACGTTATCCCGCTTCCTCCCTGTGATTTCCTACTTCCATTCCAGCCATCTTCTCATCCCTTCTCAGCTTTGTCCTTAGCTATATGCTGTTCCTTTGACTTTGAATGACTGACCATTCATTCCATGGTGAGCAGACCTCACTAGTGTTGTTGTCCCCTCCTAATAAACATATCAACTGTTTGGCTGAAAATTGGACTGTGAGGATGAGTTCCATTCCAGACCTTATCTCTAGAACTGTGAGACAATTCGTGTTGCTTTAAGTTACTAAATTAGTGATAAATTTTAACAGCAGCTATGTGTTGTTAAAGGAGCTCTGGTAGTGTAGTGGTTACGAATCGGGCTGCTAACCTCAAGGTTGGCAGTTCAAAACTACCAGCAGTTCTGCTGGAGAAAGATGAGGCTTTCTGCTCCCATGAAGATTTACAGCCTCGGAAACCCTGTACAGGGTCACTATGAGTCGGAACTGACTCCATGGTACTTAACTGCAGCAACAACATGTTGTTAAGTGCTGTTGAGTCAGTTTTGTCTCATAGTGACCCTGTATACCATTTCTGAGGCGCAGCCGATGAGTTTGAACCACCGACCTTGTGATTCAAACAACCTTGTAGTCCAGTGCTTACCTTACAACTATAGTAAACAAATATTAAAGTAAAACCTATGAGACTGAAAAAAGGGAAAGAGAGATAACAATATATAATGGTGTCAACTGCAAAACAAAAAGAAATAATATAAATACAGAACTTCCAAATAGTGAGGAAGTTAAAGAGACTTCACAATAAAAAGACTGTTCTAAATGGGGAAAAAATTAATAAATGACAGGGAAAATGAATACATCTTCACATAAAAATAAAAAAAGAGGAAAATCAGAAAGATTTACTAAACATTATCCCAATAGAAATGAATATGAAAAGAAAACCCACAAACAAAATGAATTTAGTGCAAAAAATTATGGCGCAAAGAAATCAGCAAAACTACAAAAAAAAAAAAACCCACCACACAGCAAAATGACAGCAATCAATTCATGTTGTTGTTAGGTGTCAGTGAGTCAGTACCAGCGCATAGTAACCTTAGGCACAAGAGAACGAAACACTGCCCGGTCCTGTGCCAACCTCACAGTCAGTGCTAACCCTGAAACCATCGCTGCCACCACTGTGCCAGTATATCTTGTTAGGGGTCTTCCTCTTTTTTTCTGACCCTCCACTTTCCCAAACATGAAAGGTCCCTTCTGAAAATACACTCAAAGTATGAGACACGAAGTCTGGCTATGTTGGCTTTCAAGGGGCATTCTGGCCGCACTTCTTCCAACACAGATCTGTTTGTTCTTTTGGCAGTTCATGGTACTTTCAATATTCTCCTCTAACACCATGACTCAAATGTATCAATTCTTCTCTGGTCTTCCTTATTCACTGTCCAAGTTTTGCATGCACATGAGATTACTGAAAATACCATGGCTTGGGTCAGGAGCACCTTAGTCATCAAGTTGACATCTTTGCTCTTCAACACTTTTTTAAAGAGGTCTTGTGCAGCAGATTTGCCTAATGCAAACCTTTGGTTTCTTGATTGCTGCTTCCATGAGTGTTAATGGTTGAAGTCTTTGATAACTTCAATTTTTCTCCATTTATTTGGATGTTGTTTATTGGTCCAGTAGTGAGGATTTTTGTTTTCTTTACAATGAGATACAACTTATACCAAAGGCTGTGCTCTTTGATCTTCATCAGTATTTCAAGTCCTCTTTGCTTTCAGCAAGCAAAGTTGTATCATCTACATATCACAAGTTGTTAATGAGTCTTCCTCCAATCCTGATACTATGTTTTTCTTCATATAAATTAGATTCTCAGATTATTTGCTCAGCATACAGATTGAGTAAGTATGGTGAAAGAACACAACCCTGGCATACAGCTTTCCTAATTTTAAACTATCTGGTATTCCCTTGTTTTGTTTGAACAATTGCCTCTTGGTCTGTGTACAGGTTCCTCATGAGCACAATTAGGTGTTCTGAATTACTTCATATTTTGCAATACTGTCCATAGCTTGTCATGATCCACACAATTCATACCTGTCAATAATTACACTGAATGTAATTTGATTAAATGAACCAATCAAGAGACAGAGAGTAGTAAATTGGATAAGAAAACAGGCTCCTTCAATATGCTGTCTATAAGAGACACATTTAAGGCCGCCCTTGAGCCGGGGCCGTGGGTCCAGGGATGTCAGAGCCGGTCTCCCATCCGGTGGCAGAGTGGCCGCAGTGGCCAAGTACCTGGCCCAGATCATCGTGAAGAGCGTGCAGGTGGTGGGCAGGGCCTTTGTCCAGCCCCTGCGGCAGGAATTTGCAGCCAGCAAGGCAGCTGCTGATGCCCAAGGCCGTGTCAGCCACCAGTCAGCTGCTGCCTCCAACCTCTCTGGCCTCAGCCTGGAAGAGGCCCAGTAGATTCTCAATATTTCCAAGCTGAGTCCTGAGGACATCCAGAAGAACTATGAACACTTGTTCAAGGTGAACGACAAATCTGTGGGAGGCTCCTTCTACCTGCAGTCCAAGGTGGTCCGAGCAAAGGAGCGCCTTGATGGGGAACTCAAAATCCAAGCCCAGGAGGACAGAGAGAGAGAGAGAGCAGGCACCCAGGACGTGACGGCCGCTCTCCCTGCTGCCCGCCTAATTTATAGTTTAATAATAAACGTCGTTTCCACTGTCTTGTGCACACACACACACACACACAAAAGAGAGACACATTCAAAAGATGGAGACAGCCTAAATGCCCATGGACAGAGAATGGCTAAACAAAACTCTGGTACGTCACATTATGGAACACTATGCAATACTGAAGAATAATGATAAGTCTGCAATACACCTCACAACATGGATGAGCCTGGAGAACATTATGCTGAGTAAAATTAGTCAATCACAAAAGGGCAAATATTGTATGAGACCAACGTTGTGAAAAGTTAAGAAAAGGTTTCTTGATAAAAAGAACATTGTACAATGGTCCCAGGGGTGGTAGGGAGGGAAAATTAGTCATGGGCTAGAGAGTTAACATGGGTGACAGGGCAGGCAATATATAACAAGTGGGAGGTTGGCAGAGGATAGATGAAGATAGTGGTAGACACAGGGGGGCATGCAAGAGTTAAAGTAAAAAGTGGTAAATATTATTAACTGATGGTATATAGAGGGGATTGCAATCATTAATGAAGCAAAGTATGATTTATTGAATGTAAAACTGAAGATCTTAACTCAATTTACAATATAAAAATTAAAAAAAAAAAAAGAATGAATATCAATTCTCTTCCATTGGCTAGCTAGTGCAAAGGTTTGTTCTCAGCTACTAACCCCCATGTCAGCAGTTCAAACTCACTATCGGTTCCTTGGCAACCCTATACAGGGTTGCCATGAGTCAGAACTAACTCAGGCATTTAACAACTAGTCCTGGTGTGGTGCTGTGGACTAATGTGTCAGATTGCAAAGCCATTGGAATGGCAAGGTCGGTGGTTCAAGCTCACCAGCTGCTCCTCAGAAACACTATACAGGGTCACTATGGATCAGAATCGACTTAACAGCACTTAACAACAACAACAACCTGAAGGTTGTGCTTCAAATTAGGTCTTTGAACCGGCTCATTGCAGTTAGACCTCCTGCTGATAATTTGCATTTCTATTCCAGAATCCCAGATATGTATCCTACTGTGGTGCTGTAGTACAAGCACGGGACCTCAAGGTCAGTTTGAATCATCACAAGGTTGGCAGTTCAAACTCACTAGTTGCACCTCAGAAACCCTATAAAGGGTCGCTGAGTTGGAACCGACTTGATGGCACGTAACATGATTCTTATAGATCCTGAGGTGATGCTCATGTAACATAAGAATCTTGCAGGAATCTTGTTACACTGTAGATTCTGGTTCAGTATCTCTGGAGTGGAGATGCAAAATTTCAATAGGAAGTTGAATTATAATGAACCAATTCAAAGTCCTGGTTCAAACTCACCAGCTGCACTGTGGGAGAAAAGCCTTATGCTCTGCTTCCATAAAGATTTCAGCCAAGAAAATCCTAGAAAACACAGCGTTACTCTGATACACATGCAGCTGCCAAGAGTTGAAATTGAGTGGATGGGAATGGGTTAGTTGTTTTGTTTTTTTCATTCCTGCCCTTTAGAAGTTTTCACATAGGGAAAAGGAGGACACAAGATATGTGAAAACGAAGATGTGAGACAACAGGAAAAAGCTGTTCATGAGACATACATGACAAAGCGTGTGGACCAGCCCTGGGCCCCTGAGGCATCATGGATCAGTTCATGGTCCATTCTCAGTCACTACCCTAGTTTCAAATGCACATGACTATGTCGTTGTTAAGTGCCAGAGTTAACTCGGACTCATAGCGACCATGTATAGGGTTTATGAGGAGCAGCTGTTGAGTCTGAACCCCCGACCTTGTGGTTCAAACTGATCTGTGGTCCAGTGCTTCTAACTAAACATGCATCCTGATTGCATGTTTGATCAATTTCAAATGGAAAAAGATGGTAGAACAGACAGCATTGTACTTGAGGACAGAGCTTGAAACGTTCTCTTTGACAGTGAATGTGTTGCCCTTCCTCTTGCATTTGTAGTTCCTGGCATAGTAAACCATATGGTCGTATGGTTAAAAATAGTCACTATCAGTCCATTTAGCTCACTAATGCCTAGGACATCAATCTGTATGCATTTCATTTCACTTTTGATAACTTCAAAACTTCCTAGATTCATACTTTGTACATTCCAGGTTCTGACTGACTCCTAATGGATGCTTGCAGCTCATTTTGAGTTGTGCCACATCAGCAAATGAAGGTCCTGAAAGCTTAACTCCATCCACTCATTAAGGACAACTCTACTTTAGAAGGCAGCTCTTCCTCTGTCACACATTGAGTGCCTTCCAACCTGGGGGGCTCATCTTCCAGCATTTTTTATGGGACAATGTTCCTCTTCTCTTCACCACTTGTCTGTCAGTTTGTCATACTGTGGTGGCTTGTGTGTTGCTGGGAAGCTATATGATTGGTATTTTAGATACCAGCAGGGTCACCCAGGCTTCAGCAGAGGTTCCAGACAAAGATAGACCAGGAAGGAGAGGCAGACTCTTTCTGACTGGTTGTTGTTAAGTGCTGTTGAGTCGGTTCCAACTCATAGCAGCCCTGTATAGGGTTTCTGAGGAGCGGCTGAAGGGTTTGAACCGCCAACCTTACGGTTCAAACTGACCTTAGTATCCATGCCAGGACTCCATATAATCACAAAGGCATAGCATATAGAAGGCCCGAAGCAAACAATCTGAGCAAGGATTCTGAAGCACAAAGAAAATGATTTCACTGTGCTGGCTTAAATTTTCTTAATTTCAGAGGTTGGAGAAGAGATGAAATTATGAGCCAGGACTGACTCGATGGTAATGGTTTGATTTTTTGGTTAAAATTATACGCTAGGTGTACTATGATAAAAGGAGGAAGAAACTCTCAAGTTGTTTTTTTCTTACTCATTTTCCATCTATATCCTCCACTTCAATTCTCCAGTGTCCTCTAAGCCAAAAAATAAATACCAGCATCTGCTGGTGCTGTAGGATCAGTACTAGACTGCGAATCACAAGGTTGGCAGTTCAAACCCACCAGCTGCTGCTCAGAAACCCTGTATAGAGTTGTTATGAGTCAGAACCAACTTAATGGCATTTAACAACAAAATAGGTGGTGCAGGACTCCTGGTGTGGCGCTGTAGGGTCAGCACTGGACTATGAACCACAAAGTTGGCGGTTCAAACCCACCAGCTGCTCCTTGGGAACCCTATACTGGGTTGCTATGAGTCAGAACAGACTGGACAGCACTTAACAACAACAACAAAATAGGTGGCACAGGGCACATGGTGACTCCATAGGATAAGTACTGCTCTCCACCAGCAGCCAGGCTAAAGAAAGGTGAAGCTTTCTGTTCCCGCAAAGATTTATATGCCTCAAAACCCTATTCAGGGTTGCTATTAGTTGGAACTGATTCAATGACACTTAACAACAACATGGGTGATACAAGCAGTTAAGCTCTTGGCTGGCAGTTCGGACGTATCCAGAGGTATGTTGAGTCAGTTCCTACTCATAGCAACCCTGTATAGTGTTTCCAAGGAGCAGATGGCAGGTTTGAACTGTCGATCTTGTGGTTTGCAGCCCAGTGCTGATCCTACAGCACCAGGAGTCCAGAGATGCTGACAGAAGGGTTAATAAATATTTTCCCTCTCTGTTGAAACTCTTTTAATCATCCCTCCCAGTCATTATTGCCCTGACTAACCTGGTGCTCCAGGAACAGACAGGATAAGGATTTATTGCCGCCTTGTTGATTTAAACCTAGGATAAGAAGACAAGCCTGAGGAATACCCAAAGGCCACCATCTCTCATCCCTTAAAACATGTAACTTTAAGACAAAGGTTTCCAATAAGGCCATTAACATTGTTTGGGGCAATCTAGTCCCAGGATGTAAAGTGCCAGGACTCAATGAGACACACACTGTATTCCCCAATGAGAGAGCCATAAAACTCTGAGAACAGAGTTCAGCACTGCAGACAGACTGAGACCTAGACGGGAAGAGGAAGGCGGTCTTTCAGAGAAGGATTCTTGCTGCCTTCCAGATCTATCAATAAAATGTCTCACCCCCGTCTCCGATATTGGCCACAGAGACTTGAACTTGTAAGGCCTGAACCTGGAAATCTGCTTCCAAAAGATGACAGCTTTAAAAACCGTAGCAGTTCTACTTTGTACACTTGGGGTCGCCATGAGTACAAACTGGTTTGTTTTTCGGTTATCCCAAACCCATTGCCAGGGAGTCGATACTGAACCATACCAACACTGAAGGTCAGAGTAGAATTGCCCCGCAGCGTTCGTAAGACTATTATTTTTTCAGAAGCACACTGCTTCTTTCTCCCACGCAATCACTGGTGGGCTGAAACAAGCAACTTTTTGGTTATCAGCTAAGAACTTAACCGCACCAACAGGGCTATTTTTTCTGTTTATCTGCCGCAAGGTGGGTGGTTCAAACTCTTCAGCCGCTCCTTGGAAATCCTATACAGATTCGCTAAGAGTCGGAACCGACTGGAAGGCACTTAACAAAAGCAATTCATATTGAACACCAGGAGTATCATCCGGGAGGTCTCCCTTCCTGATCTCTCCACTCTTAACTCCATTACGTTAGCCCAGGGCCAACGGTTTCCTGGACCACTGCACCAGCTTCCCGCAGGTTCTCCTAGCACCCGGGGAGGTATTTGAGAACCGCGGGTTTTCTCAACCTTCCCTGACGGCCTTCTTCCACCATTCACACGGTCACGCCTCATCTGCATGTTCACAGTAACATTCAGCTCATTTGTAATTACGTGCCGTGTTCTCTTTTCCCTACTGGACTTCATGTGCGTGAGGTCAAGGGTCATGTTCCTAGGGCTTGGCACAGAGTCTGCCAAAAAGCACTGTAAAAGTATTCGTTGATCATCTCTTTTCTTGTTGCCATGGCTTTCCGCATGGTGTACCCCGGAGCAGTGGAGAGGAGAACAAACTACACGGCTGGTTTTACTTTGAGGCAAAGCGCTCTCTGCTCCCCAGCCAGCTCTGCCCGCGGTACCCAGTGCACTCTCACCTTGGCCGAGACCCCCTTCCAGATGCAGAAAGCCTCGTAGGCGGCGCGCACAGCGGCGTGGGCCTCCGGCGCCGCGCAATCGGCCACTTTGCCCAGCGCGGCGCCGCTAGCCGGGTCGTGCACTGGGAAGGTGGCGGCGGCCGGGAGCCAGCGACCGCCCACGAACCCGTCGGTGCGCAGCAGCGCCGGGGGAAGGCCCACCAGGCCTCCGGCAAAGCTGCGGAGCGGGGCCGAGCCTGGCGTGGGTCGCGTGGAGGGCCCCAGGCAGCCGGCGAGGAGGCGGGGACAACAGACAGAAGGCGCCTGCAGGAGGCGTTGGGCCCTGCAGCTCCGCAGCAGAAAGCATATCGCCATGGTCCGGGCCCTAGAAGCAGCGGCGGCGGCGGCGTCGGTAGGAAGCAGGCAAGCGAGCGAGCGCGCGCGCGCAGGCGAGCGCCGGGTCGGCAGACGACAGGGCTGCGGGGTGTCGAGAGGAGAGACGAGGCGGCAGGGAAGGAAGGGGGCGGTGGAGGACGCGGGCTGAAGGTTGCTGTGACGCGGAGGAGCGCCCTCTCCCGAGTCCTTAGCGCTGCACGGTCTCACCAGACTCTAGAGCTTGCTCTGAGCATAGTGAGGAGACCTTTCCCTGGAAAGATTTGGGACAGGGGCTCGGGAAGGCTCTCCAGGAGACGCATCTGCTATCCGTCGTCACCAGTTTTCTCTCGAATAGGTGCTCATTTATCCTAGTCTTTAACCCCCAACATCAGGGAAAGACCGTTGAAAACTTGGTCCCCCAAGTTCGACATCTCCCTCACTAAAGGTTGGTTCATAGATGCGCTGGCACTTGCTGCCAAAGACATGATGACCTTTCTCCATCACTTCAGCTACAGGATTTGGGGTGAAGATTCTTAGCGTCATGCCACTAGGCAAGTTGTCTGGGTTTATAGCTGTTCTACTAAATAATTGGGAGCGGAGTTGCCCCTGATATGTAACAGTGAGTCTTAGAGACTAACAGACTTGGGTCCAAAGTCATGATTTGTTGCTGACAAATTGTGTGACCTCATTCATCTCTTTTGTGCAGTGCAGTAATGCCTACTCCTAGGCTTGTTGTGAGATAACGAGGTATGTGTTGTACAGTTTCTGCTCAAAGTCACAGTAGTCCTGAGTCAATCCACTGAGAAATGTAAGTTACACACACAATCAACAAGTAAATGGAACCGTTTGTCAGAACTGACTCAGTCAAGGTATGCTGTTGTTGGTAAGTTTTGTGGAGTCGTTCCAACTCATAGCCACCCTCTACAGGGTTTCCCGGGAGCAACTATTAGAGGAGAGTGGCTGATGGATTTGAACCGGTGACCTCACGGTTATCCTACAGCTCAACACTAGGACACCAATCAAGGTTATATGATTAGGCATGTTAATGTCACTTTATTTGATCTGTATACTGGACAAATAATCTGTAAAGCTGGACTATATTAAGAAGGAGACATCAGGATTGGAGGAATGCTTATTAACAACTTCTGATATATAGATGACTCAGCCTTGCTTGCTGAAAACAAAGCATCTGTGACTTCCTAACTGATGAAGATCCAGCCTTCAGTATGAATTTTACCTCAATATAAAGAAAACAAAAATCCTCACAACTGGACCAATAAGTAACATGATAGAAGTCAAATTTTTCAGAAAATAAATATTTAAGTTGTCAAGGATTTCATTTTACTTGGATTCACAATCAATGCCCCTGAAAGCAGGAATTTAGGAATCAAATGACATAGTGCATTGTGAGAATCTGCTGTAAAAGACTTCTTTAAAGTGTTAAAAAGGACTAAGATGCTCCTGACCCAAGCCATGGTATTTTCAGTAGCCTCATATGCATGAGATAACTGGACAATGAGTAAGGAAGACCAGAGAAGAGCTGATGCCTTTGAATTATGGTTATCGATGAAGAATATTGATGGTACCACGGACTGCCAGAAGAACAAACAAATCTGTCTTGGAAAAAGAACAGAATGTTCCTCAGAAGCAAGGATGGCAAGACTTCATTTTACGTAATTAAGACCTGTCGTCAAGACGATTCAGTTCCTGAAAAAGGACATCATGCTTGGTATTTGTTGTTGTTGTTAAGTGTCATCGAGTTGGTTCCGACCCGCAGCGACCCTGTATAGGGTTTCCAAGGAGCCGCTGGTGAGCTTGACTCCTGCCTGTGGTTCAAACCAACTTTGCAGCCCAGCACATTAACCCACAGTGCCACATCAGGTGCTGGTGTGAAAAAGAGGGCCAGCAAAAGAGAGAAAGACCCTCATTGAAAATGACATAACAGATGCAAAACCAGGCCAGAATTATGCAGATGGTGTAAGGCCAAGCAGTGCTTCATTATGTTGTACATAGGACTGCAGTTCTTACGGAGTTGAGAGCCTCTTGCTAGCTTTTTTGGAGCCTGTGGGATCTTCATCTTTTTCTAGGGCATTGAATTCTTAAATTGCACAATGCCAAGGCAGTAATTTAAATTTTGACTTAGTTTTGCTCTGTCAGAACTATGTAGTCTTGAGTCAGAAGTGGCTGGAGAAGTGATAACAGTAGAGTTTAGTTTTGTGTGTGTGTAGTCACTCTTTCATTCCATGTTTTGTTGAAGTAACTGGGGAGAAAGAGACAGTGTAAGTCCTGAAAGGGAAGTTGCCAAGTGGTTTTCACACTTGAGACTGAAGTGCTGGCTTGTTTACACCTGCAGCCGGCAGAGGAAACACTATTGAGATCTGATTTCCAAGAGTGTGTGAAAATCTTTCAGTTCAGTTGAGAAAATGAGCCCAGAAATGTCAACTATGAATCCCCGGACCCAGAAATGATTCTAGTTGCTTATCTTTTTAAGGTTCCATTTGAAGTGGTGGGTCTTTCTCTCCTTCCCTACTGATTTATCCATTAAACACAGTAGGCTCTGTGCCTCATGCCCACCATGTTTTACCAGTCCACAAAACTCAGTTTAATCTCTTCTAGAAGCACACAAGTGAGCTTTTAGGATAAATATCAATATAGTCATATTCATACCCATTCATATATAAAATATTATCTTTAATTTTTTTTTAATGGATGTGATAGTGGTGGTGGTGTGACATCGAGTTGGTTCTGACTCATAGTAATCCTGTATCGGGTTTCCAAAGCTATAAATCTTTATGGGAGCAGAAAGCCTCAGCTTGCTCCACTGGAGGGGCTAGTGGACTCAGACTGCTGACATTGTTGTTAGAAGCCCAACATGTAACCAACCCACTGTGCTACGTAAGGGCCCACAGAGGCAAAAGTGCTTAGGGACTAGCAAATTCACAACTTTGGCTCACACCCCTTTGTTCCCACTACAAGCCCCCATTCAGAGTTGGAACAGTTCCTCCCCACCTCCTGCATCCTGTCTTAGTTCTAGACCCTGATGTCCCTCGTAGCTCATTGAGTCCTACAAAGACAAGACCACCAGGCAAGTGGTCTTTTTTCTTATCCTGAGCACACCCCAGCTTCCAATTCTCTTTTCTCCATCCTCTCCCCTGTTTTCTGTAAGACACCATGTTCCTGTGAAGTCACCTGAAATTATATGCTTCATCTTAAAACTTTCTAGACTTGAAAATTGTATTTTATTTTTCTGCACAAGGACACCCACCTTTGCTTTTAAAACTTTACCCAGTTTTGCTTTATACTTGTATATCAATTGTTATGAAAGTTGCATTGCTGAATATCTGAATGCAGGTATTTTGTTAATTATTTTTAAGTTTAATAAGGAAGGCAGATACTTAGTAGAGATCTGTGATGAGTCTAGGAGAGGAAAAAATAACTTTGAATGATAATGGTCAACATGCTTTGAACACTTAACTGTATACCAGGTCCTAGTCTAAGTACTTTACATTTGATCCTCACAGCAACCTTATGAGGTGAGTGCTATTATTGTCCCCATGTTATAGAAAAGGAAACTGAGGCATAGAGAATTTTAGCAACTTGCCCAAGGTCATACAGATAGAAGGTAGCAGACAGAACAGGGAACCAAGTGAAGGCGCTCAGGCTCTACAGCCTGTATTTCTTACTTCTTCCTTAATGTAAACTGCATGTTCATTTCTCAACTTTTGTCAGTATTTACAGAAGTTCTAAAGGATAGAATCATACCATCTTATTGATAACAAAGCCACCTGGATTAGGAAAGAGTATGGTGGTGTGGAAAGAAAAATATTTCTATATGTATCTGACCAGATAGTTTCCATTGCAATCCACACAATATTGTTAGCTATAGTTTAACTTTAATTTAAAACCCATATCTTTGCTGTATTTGTGGTTACAAAAGTAATACAAACTTTATAAAAATTCAAGTAATATTGTCACATAAAGTTCTTATTCCTAACCATCACACTCTCCTTCCTCTCTAAGTAAATAATTCCTTCCTTCTCAGACTGTTCTATTATGCTCATGGGCTTTTCTAGCAGACATTCTTAAACCAACAAAATTAAATCACGTGTGAAGCTTAAATACAAAAATATATAATGAGAACTTGAGTTTAATATTGCTTTCCTCCTAAGCCCGTTTCCATTTATGGTGGTTTTGGCTACATTTGTTTTATTTAAATATGGTTAGATATTTCCAACAACATAATTTATTTCCTTTGCTGACTCTTTAACTGATTGATTACTCTTGGACATTCTGAGTTGTCCAGAGTCTGAAGATACTCATTAGGAGTCCTGGTGTGGTACTGTGGGATAAAGCACTGGACTGCAAAGTTGTTTTGGACCACAAGGTCGGAGGTTCAAACCCATTAGCCGCTCCTTGGAAACTCTAAACTGGGTCACTATGAGTCAGAACTACTCAACAGTATGTACAACAAAAACAACAAGATACTCATAGGGAGACGTGGTAGCAAAGTGGGTTGTACGTTGGGCTGTTAACCATGAGGTCCAGCAGTTTGAATCTGCCAGCTGCTCCACAGGAGAAAGATGAGGTTTTCTGTTCCAGTAAAGATTTACAGCCTTGGAAACCCTATTCAGGGGGGCTATGAGTCAGAACCAACTCAATGGCATACAGCTACCACCTCCAAGATACTCCTAGAACAGCCACCACCTTGTTCACAGACTTTAGAAGCCCAGAGTGAGAGGGAAGCAAGCTTAAAGGCCTATGGTGGCCTGTCGGGCGTGTACACACTCTGTGGATTTGGGGGGCTGGGGGACCTCAGTGAGGCACACTCTGTCTCAGGGACAGCTGGCTCCTCTGCCACTGATTGTCATGCCACAGGGAATGTTGGCTCATAAGGCCAGTTTTTGTGTTTTGTAAAGAGAAGCTAAAAGTCTAGATTTCGATGTGGATTTTCCTGTTTAAAAAATCTCGACCTAGAAACAACACCCTGTAAGCAAGACAACCATGTCTGATTATGACCTCTGGCCCATAAGTAGTCGGAAGCAATGTGTGGCTTTAGGACCGGAGGAGAGTTACAGCATTCCTTACCTGGGGACTTTGCAGGTGGCTGAGTTAAGGTTTCAGAGGAAACTCTTGGCAGATAACTGAGAAGCTCAAACCATCCCATCTTCTCTATGGATCTCTTCCATTTGGCTAACCTGAGACTGAATACCATTTCCTCCCACCAGCGGAGTGATTGCGAGTCAGCCTGCCAACCACAAGGTCAACAGTTCAAAACTACCAGCAGTTCCACAGGCGAAAGATGAGGCGTTCTGCTTCCATAAAGATTTACAGCCTCAGAAACTCTGTGCAGGGTCACTATGAGTTGGAACCGACTCCAAAGTACTTAACAACAACAACAACAGGTGGCATTAACATTTGTGTTCAACTACTAACTTAAGGAGCTCTGGTAGCGTAGTGGTTACGAATCAGGCTGCGAATCACAAGGTGAGCAGTTCGAAACTACCAGTATGTTCCGTGGGAGAAAGATGAGGCTTTCTGCTCCCGTAAAGAATTACAGCCTTGGAAACCCTGTACAGGGTCACTATGAGTTGGAACCAACTCCACAGCACATAACAACAACAACAACAACTAACTTAAAAAGAGTCCTGATGTGGCGCTGTGGGCTAATGTGTCAGACTATAAAGTTGTTTGAACTGTGCTCCTTGGAAACCCTATACAGGGTCTCTACAAGTCGGAATCAACTAGATGGCACTTAACAACTAACTTAAAAAGAGGAACTCTCTCAACAAGATGGATTGACGCTGTGTTTGTAACAGTCGGCTCCAATATAGCAATGACTGTGAAGTAGTATTTCATTCTGTTGTATGTAGTTGTATGTGTCATTATGAGTTGGAACTTTGTCAGGAGGGACCAGTCTCTGGAGAAGAATATCATGGTTGGTAAGGTGGAGGGTCAGAGAAAAAGAGGAAGATCCCTCGCGAGATGGATTGGCAAAAGTGGCAGCATCAGTGGGCTCAAGCGTGGCAACAATTGTGAGGTTGGCCCAGGACCAGGCAGTGTTTCGTTCTGTTATACATAGGGTCTCTATGAGTCGGTACTGACTCGATGGCACCTAACAACAACAACATTAACCTAGAGGTTGAGAGTTCAAACGCACCCAGTGATAACGTGCTTCCATAAAGATTATAATCAAGAAAATTCTACATAGCAGCTCTATTCTGCTACAGAGAAGGTCACCTGGAATCAGATTCGGCAATGAGTATTTTTTTCCTTTTTTTCTTACTTCTCCTGGTGTGGCACTATAAGATAAGCACTGGACTAAAAGGTAGGTTTGAACCGCAAGGTCCGTGGTTCAAACCCATAAGCCACTCCTCAGAACAGGGTCGCTATGAGTCAGAACCAACTTGATGGCACTTAACAACAATGAGAGAAAAGAGATTATACTTTTAACTAGATGCATGGTTTGAGCTTTCAAAGCACCATCATTTTCCATGAAGGGATTAATCTAATTAGTCTAATTATTCCTGTAGTTCAGGGCTATTGATGGAATACTTTATAACTGATATATTCTGAGTCTAACATTTTCCAGAACTTGATGTCTTGGCCCTAACTCTGCCCCAAATAAAGTCAGCATCATTGCTTGGGTTACAGGAAACTGCTCGTGCAACAGGTTTTAGATAAGGCCTATGAGAACAACCAGAGGTAGGCAGGCCAGTTGGGGTTGCTCTTGTGAAATCACAAACTAGTGTCAGTATCTGTTGCCAAAGAGTGAACGAGAAGCCAGTTCCAGGTCATCACCATCAAGCTCTCCCAGCATTTGTGACATCGGAAGCCGAGGGAGCAGGGCAACCTGATACATGATTGGAAAGGATGTATTATGAACCATCAGCACTCATAAGGTGAGGCAGCCAAACATAGTGATTCTTGATCAAGACAGATGAGTCTCTTTAGAAAGCAAAAAAAGATCTGGAGATAACCTGGTTTGTGCCTCCGTGCAAACTTCAAGTTAAGATGAAATCCAGAGAAAACCTCAGTGGAAAATGGCAGTAAGTTTTGGATATAAATTTCTCACTCCCCCACCCCCCTTTCTAAAATGGACAGAGTTTGTTTGCTGTTCTGGTGTCGCTGGTGTAGTTGGACAGTTGACTTCATTGGAAAACAACAATATTTGAAGAGGAGGCTGGGTTTCCAGTGTCAGTGGCCTGCTGAGGGAGAAGGCAGTGGGTTTCTACTGAGACTTCATCATCCATCCGCAGCTAGGAGCTGTGGATGATAAGAGCATGTCTGTTTTCAGGTGGTGGTCCTGCCTGCTGCTTGTGCTAGCCTATCTCTGCCCTCCAGGTTCATCGTGTGGCATTTCAACACACGTAGAAATAGGTAAGTGCTGGTGTTTTGGCATGCTACTGAAAGGACCTTAAATCTATCAAAAGAAACCAAGAGAGATTTAAAGTTAGTCCCATGTCTTGAGAGAATTTTTCCGCTGCTGCCCTGAGCAGCCTGGTAGAGGAGAGAAGAAAGCTGTGATTGGAACCATCCAGGGGTGGGTGCGGACAGTTGGGGTGAGTTCATTGGCGGGGGATTGGGAGGGAGCAGTAATTAAGAGAGTGGGTTCCTTCCTGGGTGTTTGGGTGGGTAAATGGTAAGGAGTTAGATAAACTTGCAGGGGTGGGGAATGTAACATCTGGCTCGCTGGCCATATACATACAAAATCATTCGATCTGGCCCTGCCAAGGCAGCTGTAGTTCCAGCCATCACATTCAAGCAAGCTAATTTTTAAGTTGATAGTTTTGTGGCCCTCGAATGGTGTTAATAAATAGCCAAATGACCATTGACAAAAAAACTTTCCCCACCTCTGAACAAGAGATTGCTGTGAAACCAAACTGATAAAATGGGAGAGGAGAAGGCTAGGCATACAACAGTATGTAAGTGGTGGTTGTTAGTTGTCGTTAGAAAAGTTCTAACTCTTAGCAACTCCATGGGCTTCACAGGCTGTGACTTTTTTCATGAGCAGATTGCCATGATGTTCTTCTGAGATACCTGTGAGTGGGTTTGAACCACCAACCTTTTGGCTTAGTGGTTGAGTACTTAGCCTTTTGTGTCACTCAGGGGCTCCTAATATTGTAAGGAATGAAGATTTTGTTGTTGTTGTCTGAAGACAGACATTTGCAAGTGTAAGAAAAGGGTTCTAAATGGCCTTCGGAGTGGGTCCTCTAATTTAAGTGGCTTTGAAGGAGCCCTGGCATGATGCTATAGGATAAGCACTAGACTGCTAACCACTGCAAGGTAGGTGGCTCAAACCCATCAGTTGCTTCTTGGGAACCCTATACAGTGTCTTTATGAATTGATAGCACTTAGCAGAAGCAACAACAACAAAGGTGATTGACTTCAAGGAGATCAAGAGGTGATAAGGGTGTTTACATAGTCATCTTCATTGATATTAGAGGTGTCTAGAATGATGGCAAGAGTTGGGGAGCGAAGGGGTACAGCAAACTGGTGCCAACAACCAGTGGCAGAGACAGAACTATCTGGATATAAGTAGGTGGTAGCATGAAAATCATGTTCTTGCAATAAAGTGTATTTGTAATATTTTTTAACATGTGGGAGGTATGAGCCAATTTGAAATATAATTAGATAAGATTACATCCTACAGTAATTTTCAAATGAATTTGAAATAGATGTGATGTTCTGGGGTTTCTGTAGTTTGTTGCTACTGTTGTTGTTACTGTTAAGTGCCCTCAAGTTGGTTCTGACTCATAGTGACCCTCTGCACAACTGAAGGAAACACTGCCAAGTCCTGCACCATCCTTACAACTGCTGTTACGCTTGAGCCCATTATTGCTGACACTGGCAATCCATCTCATTGAGGCTCTTCTTCTTTTTCTCTGACCCTCTACTTTAGCAAGCATGATGCCCTTCTCTAGGAACTAGTCCCTCCTGATAACATGTCCGAAGTATGAAAGACAGAGTCTCACCCTCCTGGCTTCTAAGGAGTATTCTTGCTGTATTTCTTCCAATATAAATTTTTTTATTCATATAGCATTTCATGGTACTTTCAATATTCCTCTCCAATACTCTAACTCAAATGCATTAATTCTTCTAAGGTCTTCCTTATTCACTGTCCAACTTTCACATGCATATGAGGCTCTTGAAAATACCATGACTTGGATCAGGCGCACCTTAGTCCTGTCGTTTAGATAAAAACAATACTCGTCATTCATTGTTAAACTGTGTCTCAGAGTTACACAGTTGAACAAAATTTAAAATAAAATATGGTAACATCAAGGAATCCTGGTGGTTCTGTGTGTTAAGGGTTGGACTGCTAATTGAAAGGTCAGTGGTTCGAATCTGCCAGTTGCTCTGTGGGAGAAAGATGAGGTTGGTTGCTTCTACAAAGATTACAGCTTCAAACTCTATGGAGCAATTCTGCTGTCCTGGTGTGGCATTGTCGGATAATGCACTAGATTGCAAGGTTGGTTTGAACCTCAAGGTCAGCAGTTCAGACTCACCAGATACTCCTTAGAAACACTGTATGAGGTCACTATGAGTCGGAAATGACTCAATAGCACATAGCAAAACAACAACATAGAATTGCTGTAAGTCAAAATCCATTTTATGACAATGTGTTTAGGCTGCAAACCTATCAGAGCAAAATAGACCTAGATACTGAGCTCTGGATAGGCAAGAATCTTATGATCAGAGGATTTTATGACTTGAGGAGAACACTAGAGGATAACTAAATTTTACAAATGAGACAGCTGGTTCCAGAAAGTCCTCACCTAGAGTTTCACAGCTAACTCACTAGGGACAGGCATAGAATTACATGTCCTGACAGCTAATTTTATGTTCTTTCCATTAAACACTTATTACTAAAAGGGAAACAGGAGGTATTAGAAAAGAGAGTCAGATCTAGATTCTAGTGCTAGCTCTGCTGTAAACCAGGTCTGTGATGCTGAACACTTTGCTTTATCGCTCAGTTGCTCTGCTGTAAAATAAAGGAGCAGAACTTCTTAATAAATTTTACAGTGTCTTCCAACTCTAAGATCTGTAAAATTACTAAAACCTGTTTTAAAGTGGAAAAATGTAAATGGAAATGTTCTACTTTTCAATGCTTGGCGTTTACAGGTTTATAAGACAGATGGAATCTCAGATTCTAATGAAGTCCAATCATTGCCTTTCTGCAGCAGCTGCTGAGCAAAGATCCTAGCAGACATTCAAAGATTAGAATATATGTTGATGTGATTGTCATTGAAAGTAATGCCTGAAGTAGGATCTGTACAGATTTTGAGAATTTTTTTATGTGAAAGGAGACTAAAATGCCAACATATTTTCAATATCTTAGGTGTTTTGGTTTTTCCATTTTCACTTCTTATCTAGGACCTAGCACTGGACTGTACCACAGGGTCAGCAGTTGTAGTCCACCAGCTGTTTCATGGGAGAAATATAAGGCTTTCTGCTCCTTCAAAGATTTAAAGTCACAGAAACCCTATATAGGGTCACTATGAATCAGAACCAACTTGACAGTACTTAACAACAACAAGTGGAAACTTTACATTTAGGGAAGTGTGTTGTTGTTTGGTGCCATCAAGTTGGTTCTGACTCAGAAAGATCCTATGCACACAAGATTGAGACATTGCACAGTGCTGTGCTATCCTAACAGTTGTTGCTGATTGAGTTTATTGCAACCACTGAATCAACTGATCTCATTGAGAGTCTTGTCTTTTGCCGACCCTCTACTAGATGAGGCTGTCTGTTCCCGTAAAAATTCATGGTCTGAGAAGCCCTGTATAGGGTCACTATGAGTAGAAATGGATTGATGGCAGGGTTTTTTTTTTTTTTCCTGTCTCTTCTTTAACGAGCATGATACCCTTTTCCAGGGACTCGTCCCTCCTAATAACATGTCTAAGTATGTAAGACAAAGTCTCACCATCCTCACTCCTAAGAAGCATACTGTACTGGCTTTACGTTTTCGAAGACGGATTTGTTCATTCTCCTGGAAGTCCATGGAATTATTAATATTTTTCACCAACACCATAATTTAAAGACATCCATTTCTTCCTTGATCTTATTCATTGTTCTGCTTTTGTATGCATATAAAATGATTGAAGCTATTATGGCTTGGGTCAGGTGCTCCATAATCCTCAAAGTGACATCTCGGCTTTTTAGCCGAGAGCTCTTTAAGAACTTTTTGAAGCAGATTTGTCCAATGCAGTATACCCTTTGATTTTCTAACTATCTCTTCCTTGAACATTGTGGATCCAAGTAAAATGAAATCCTTGACAACTTCAATATTTTCTGTTTATCATGATACTACCTTTTGGTCCATTTATAAGAATTTTTATTTCCTTTATGTTAAAGTATAATTCATACTGAAGATTGTAGTCTTATTAATGATAACTGACCTCATTCAATGGTTTTGTTCTAGAAATCAGTTATTAACTTCCTAGATGTAGATTATTTGTCCTGGTGTGGCCTTCTTTTATGATATATTGCTGTGTGCTGTCAAACTGATTCTGACTCATGCGACCCTACAAGACGGGGTAGAACCTCCCCATAGAGTTTCCTAGGCTGTCTTCTTTACAGGAGCAGATCGGCCTGGAGTGAATTATTTAACCTTTCTAGGTCTCCGTAGGAATCCTGGTGTGGCGCTGCAAGATCAGCCCTGCACTTGGTTCAAACTGCCTACTTTCCAGTTGGCAGTCCAGCGAGTAACCATTGGGCCAGGCTTCTTGCTTATAATATACCAAAATGACAAACCCAACCCACTACTGTTGAGTGGATTCCAACTCAGAGGGACCCTACATATAGAGTTTCCAAGACTGTAATTTTTTTTTTTTTTTTTTTTTAGCTTTTTATTGTGAATTGAGTGAAAGTTTACAGAACAGATCATCAAGACTGTAAATCTTTATGGGTGCAGACAGCCTTATCTTTTTCCCTCTGAGTGGCTGGTGTGTTTGAATCACTGATCTTACGTTACTTGTTGATGTGAAGTAGCCCAACACTTACTGTTGTGTGCCATCAGTTCAGTTATAAGATTTGCAGGTTTTCTGAGATTGGCTGGTAGGTTTGAACTGCTGGCCTTTGTGGTTACCAGTCCATTGCTAATCCTACAGAGTCCTAACAGGGCTCAATACTTAACATACTGTTGTTGTCATTAAGTGCTGTCGAGTTAGTTCTAACTCATAGCAAACCTGTATAGTGTTTCCAAGGAGTGAGTGAGTGGTGGGTTTGAAACAGCTGGTGGGTTTGAACCACCGACCTTACAGTTATCAATCCAGTGCTTATCCTACAGCTTCACACCAGGATTCCAAGTACTTATCATAGTAGTGGCGATATACTTTTCAGTTATATGGATTTTTAAAATGTTAGATGTGATTCATAATAAAAATAAGGTTATCACCTTTGCATATTTCTTCACAAAAAAAATGTTATTAGTCTTTCTATTGATTCTAAGAAGATTCAGGGTGTAGGTGTGGTGAGGGTGTGCATATATGTAGTTTTTATTATCCTTCCACCTGGTCCAATGACCAGTCCATGGGTAAGACCTTTATTGTATTTTCTACTTAGATTCATCTATCTCAGTGGATTGTTGTAAGACAAAAATATGTTGATGGGAAATTCTGTTTATTGAGATCGTACCATGTATCAGCCATTAATTTTCTATGATTTTTCTCAACAAACCTATAAGGTAAGTATTATGTACCTAATTTTACAAAAGAGGAAACTGAGACCTGTTATTGTTGTTGTTAAGTGCCATAGAGTTGATTCTGACTCATAGTGACCCTATATAGGGTTTCCAAGGAGCAGCTGATGGGTTTGAACCACTGACCTTGTGGTTGGTAGTCCAGTGCTAATCCTACAGTGCCACACTCTGTCCTATTGAGATCTTGTTGTTGTTGTTGTTGTTAAGTGCTGTCAAATTGATTCTGACCCATAGCGACCCTGTATAGGGTATCCAAGGGAGCAGCTGGTGAGCTTGAACCACCAAGCTTGCAGTTCAAACGACTTTGCAGTCTGACGCATTATCCTGCAGTGCCACACCAGGACTCCACTGAGACCTAGAAAGGTTAAATAATTTACCTGAGGGAGAAAGCTGAGGTTTTCTGCTCCCGTAAAGATTTACAGCCTCGGAAACCCTGTTCAGGGTCGCTATGGGTTGGAACTGACTCGATGGCACTTAACAACAACAACAATAGAGCTAGTTAAGCTGTGATATTAACCTACCATGAAGATTTGAATCACATTATAATATACAAATACTATATGAATCTGATTGTGCCTCATGAAGATTTTAAATGAATACAAATTTAATTTCCATTTCCTGTTTCTTTGACAGTTAAACCATAGGATTATATTTTTTCAATTTTGAAATGATCTCTAGTAAGTTTCATCTTCAGTTATAATTGAATTTAATTAATTTTTGTATTCATTTCTTTCAGGACACAGAGCTCTGGAGTTTCTCAGTCTTCAGGCTGGGAGTGTTAACTACAAAGAGGTATAAAGTTTGAATTTTCCTTTGTCTCTTTCTTTAGTAAGAGACAAAGACCCTAATAGATACCTGAACATGTTTAAACAGTTATTTTTATGTCTCTGTAAAATATTAATATTTTGACTTAAAAAGTGTATGTCTAGGAGAATGACTTCTAAATACTACTTGAACGTTTATATATATGTATTTGTTGTTAAGTGTCACCAAGTCAGTTCAGACTCATAGTGACCCTGTATAGGGTTTTCAAAGAGTAGTTTGTGAGTTTGAACCACCGACCTTGTAGTTCACAATGACCTTACTGTCCAGTACTTATCCTACACTACCACCAATTTCATATATATAAACAACTCCACGGCATACAACCACCAGCAGCATATATGTTGTTGTCAAGTGCTATGGAGTTGGTTCCAACTCATATCCATCCTGTATAGAGTTTTCGAGGAGCAACTGTTGTTGTTGTTATGTGCCTTGGAGTCAGTTCCGACTCATAGCGACCCTATACAGGGTTTCCGAGGCTGTAAATCTTTACGGGAGCAGAAAGCCTCATCTTTCTCCTGCAGAACAGCTGGTAGTTTCGAACTGCTGACCTTGCGGCTGGCAGCCTGATTTGTAACCACGACGCTACCAGAGGAGCGACTAGTGGGTTTAAACTGCCGACCTTGTGGTTCAAACTGACTTTGCGTTCTATTGCTTATATAGCACCATACCAGGACTCCAAATACTATATGTTGTTGTGGTTAGGTGCCATCAAAAGGGTACGGACTCATAATGACCCTAAGCACAACAGAATGAAAAAGGTCTGATCCTTCGCCAACTTCTTAGCCATTGCTGCTGCCAATGTGCCAACCCATCTAGTTGGGGGTCTTCCTCTATTTCTCTGACCTTCCACGTTGCTAAGCCTGATGTCCTTCTCCTGGGACTGGACTCTCTTGATAATGTGTCTGAACTATGAGAGATGAAGTCTGGCTGTCCTGGCTTCGAAGGAGCACTCTAGCTGTACTTTTTCCAACACAGATTTGTTTATTTTTCTGGCAGTCCATGGTACTTTTAATATTCTCCTCCAATAGTAGAACTCAAATCCATCGATTTTTCTACGATCTTCCTTATTCATTGTGCAATTTTTACATGCATATGAGGCTATTGAAAATACTGTGGCTTGGCTCAGGTGCATGTTAATCTTCAAACTGACCTCTTTGCTCTTGAACACTTTAATGAAGTCTTGTGCAACAGATTTACCTAATGCAATACATCGTTTGATTTCTTGACTGATGATTCCATGAGTGTTGATGGTCTTTGACAACTTCAATCTTTTCTCCATTTATCTTGATGTTATTTATTGGTCCATTGGTGAAGATTTTTGCTTTCTTTACATTGAGGTGCTACCCATACCAAAGGCAGTGGCCTTTGATCTTCATCAGTAAGTCTTTTAAGTCCTCTTGGCTTTCAGCAATAAGGCTGTATCATCTGCATATCGCAGGTGATATTTTTCCTACAGAATCTTCAATATTGCAACCTGAGGCCTGAATTTTTCTTCAGTTCTTGCAGCTTCAGAAATCCTGAGCATGTTTTTCACTTTTGGTTTTCTAATTCCAGATCTTTGCACATTTCATTATAATCCTTGAGCTTGTATTTTCAAGCTGCCCTTTGATATTTTATACTTCTTCCTTTCTTCCAGTCACTTTAGCTTGTCTCAAGAGCAAGTTTCAGAGTTTCTTCTGACATCTGCTTTGATAATTTCTTTCTTTTCTGTGTTTTTAGTGACCTTTTGTTTTCTTAATTGATGTCACCCACAATTCTGTCATTAGTATCTAATGCATTAAATCTCTTCTTGAGATGTTTTCTAAATTCAGGGGCATATACTCAAGATCATATTTTGGCTCTCATTAAGTTGTTTTGTTTCATTATTATATATGAGCAATTGATGATCTGTTTCACAGTCAGTTCCTTGCCTTGTTTTGATAAAAGGTATTTGCAGTGAATAAGTCGGTGGTCTTGCAAAATTCTATCATGCCATCTCCAGCATCATTTCTATCACCAAGGCCATATTTTCCAATGTGGATCCTTCCTCTTCATTTCCAACGTTTGCATCTTAATCACCAGTAATTATCAATGCATCTTGCTTGCATGTTTGATCGGTTTCAAACTGAAAAAGTTGGTAGAATTCTTCAATTTCATCATCACTGTTTGGTGCATTAATTTGAATAATAGTGGTATGAATTGGTCTTCTTTATAAAGGTATGGATATTTTCCTATCACAGACAGCATTGTACTTCAAGATAGATGCTGAAATGTTGTTTTTGACAATGAGTGTAATACCATTCCTCTTTAGTTTGTTATTCCTGGCATAGTAAACCGTGTGGTTGTCAGATTCAAATTGGTTAATACCCGTCCATTGCAGCTCATTAATGCGTGATACGTTCCATTTCATTTTTGACAGTTTTCAATTTCTTAGACTCATGCTTCATACTTTCCATGTTCCAATTACTAATGGATGTTTGCAGTTGCTTCTTCTCATTTGGAGTTGTGCTACATCAGCAAATGAAGGTCCCAAAGGCTTAACACCATCCACATCATTAAGATCAACTCTACTTTGAGGAGGCCGTGCTTTCCTATTCATATTTTGAGTGCCTTCCAACCAGAGGGGCTCATCTTCTGACATTATATCAGACGATGTTCCACTACTACTCATAGGTTTTCAGTGTCAAACCATTCAGAAGCAGTTTGCCTACCTTTCTTCCTTGTCTGTTTTTATCTGGAAGCTCCACTGAAACCTGACCACCTTGGGTGACCTTGCTAGTATTTAAGGTATTAGTGGCATAGCTTCCAGCATCCCAGTGACAGACGATTGGTGGATGGAGGAAGATAGGGATCCATATCGGGGATTCATTATGTGTAATGTTAATTTCAATCAGGGTCATCTAGGCTAAGTATATATTCTCCCATGTACAATGAGTATTCCAAATAGACTCATAAATATTGGGGTTGTTTGAAGTGCAAGGTTGGTGGTATAGAGAGAGAGTCACTATGCATTGGAACTAACTCAGTGGCCCTTAACAACAAGATACTCTTTGTCAACTACTCAATCCTTTACTCATCTCTATCTTGTATAAGATGGTCCCTGAGGAGCACAAATGGTTTGCACTTGACTACTAACCTAAAGTTTGGAAGCTTGAACCCACCCAGTGGTACTTGGTGATCCCCTTCTCTAAAGATTAACAGACAAGAAAACCCTACAGAGTTCATTTCTAGGTGTTAACACATGGCATCACCATGAGCATGAGTCAGAATTAACTCAATGGCGACCAGTTGTGTGCTTAAAAAAACAACAACAAAATCACAGTTTTAGTTATTTAGTGCTGCTGGGTCAGTGGTTCAAACTCCCAAGTCACTCCTCGGAAACCCAATGCAGGGTTGCTCTAAGTTGGAACCAACTGAACAGCACTTAACAACAACATATCAGAAACACCACCAAGTGGATTCCTTTAACCAACAAATTTATTCTTTCATAATTTAGGAGACCAGAAGTCTGGATTCAGGGTGCAGGGGGTACAGGGGAAGGCTTTCTTGCTCTGCCAGCTCTAGCCAGAAGATCCTTGTCACCAATCTTTCCCTAGGTCTAGGTATTTCCCAGGGTAGTGACTCCAGGTCTAAAAGATGTGCTCCACTCTGGGCTCATCTTTCTTGGCAGTACTGAGGTCCCTCTGTTCATGTATTTAATCTCTCTTATATCTTAAGAGGTTGATTCAAATGACAGCCTAATCCTGAAAATTACAATCCTGTCTCATTACAATATGGCCACGAATCCTGCCATGTTAACATCATTGCTGTTGTTAAATGCTGTTGAGTGGGTTATGACTCTTAGTCACCTTAAATAGGGTTTCTGAGGGGCAGTTACTGGGTTTGAACTGTCGACCTTGCTGTTAACCATCCAGTGCTCATTCTACAGTGCCCTTACAGGATTTTGTCAACACGATAGAGGTTAATATTATAAACACATAAGATAATTACATCAGATCACAATATGATATAATTATTCTATATGTTTATAACATTTACATCAGATCACAAAAATGGAAAACAATTACACAATACTGAAAATCATGGAGTCCTGGTGTGGCACTGCAGGATAATGCATTGGACCACAAGGTTAGTTTGAGCTGCAAGGTCGGTGGTTCAAACCCACCAGCCGCTTCTTGGAAAGCCTGTACAAGGTCAATATGAGTCTGAACTGACTCGATGGCCCTTAACAACAACAACAGCCACTGAGAACCATGGCCTAGCCCAGTTGATACATATTTTTGAGGAACACAATTCAGTTCATGACAATCAGATATTAAGCTGTTGTGTATGCTTGAGTCTGTTTCTGTCTTCTTTATTATGTTTCATTAATCTATCTCTTTTGGTGCCAAGATAATGCTATTTTAATTTCTCTACCTTTAATTTCTCTACAGCTTATATCTGAAGGATACATCTGTCCTCCTTATTCTCCTTTATATTCCATCAATTTCCTGACTATTTTGTACATTTATTTTTAAAATTTACTTCAGAATTATTTTGTCATGTAGAATAACATTATCTACCTCACTACACCCTGCAGGTTCGACACATATAAAGTACTTAAAACAGTGGCTGATAAAGTAAATACTCAATAAAGTTAATTATTATTCTCAAGTGACAAAAGTCCAACTCAAGCTATCTTTAGGAAAAAGGGTCGTTTACTGGTCTTGGTGTGGTGTTGTGGATTAATGTGCTGGACAGCAAAGTCCATTTGAACCACAAGGTCAGTGAGTTGAGTTCACCAGTTGCTCCTAGAAAACCCTATACAGGGTTGCTATGGGTTGAAGCTGATTCAGTGGCACTTAACAACAACAATTGATCCATTTGGCTGATCACTGAGGGACAGAACTGGAAACAGGAGTCTAGATAGTAATTTTCCTCTATAGGAAGGGGGACCTTAGTTCAGGGCTCATATCCCCCAGCCCCAGCCCAGAGCTCCAGCTTCTTATAGGTGGAGAGTGACTGGGCCTGTAAATCCCAGACAGCTGGCTCTTGCCCTCTAATTTCTGTATTTTCCTCTTCTCTAGCTATTGCTTGAACACCAGGATGCATATCAGGCCGGTACCGCGTTTCCTGATTCTTTTTACCCCAGCATCTGCAAAGGAGGTAAGCTCTGCACACCAAATGGTATCCCTTTTATTTGACTAGTAAGAATGGCTAAGTTTAAAAAAACAGAATCCAACCCCACTGCCACTGATTCAGTTCCTACTCATAGCAGCCCTACACAGGGTTTCTGAGGTTATAAATGGTTATTTGTTTGTTTTTTTCTTTTAAATAATATTTTACTGTGTTTTGGTAAAACTTTACATAGCAAAGTAGGTTTCCATTGAATAATTATTACACCAATGGTTTTGTGATATTGATTACATTTTTTTTTTTTTTTTTTTTTTACAATGTGTCAATAGTCTCATTAATTTCTTTGTAGATGTTTAACACCCAAGAATCTGATTTCTCTGTACTCTTACTCTGTCTTCTTTGCTTTAAAGTCATTGTTGATTATTTGGTCTCAAATAGATGATTTTTTTTTTTTTAACTTTTTATTGTGAATTGAGTGATAACTTACATGGGAGAACATCGGGTTTACACCATTGTTTTATTGCAATGATGACAATTTCCTGTGTGCATCGTCATTCAACAGTATTTGCTTCTATTTCCTCTGTGGGTTTTTTTTTTGTGTGTGTGGGTGCAGGATGTATAAAAAACACTCAGTAATGTATAATTATTTAGACAACCGAAGAACACATTCTGCAAGCCTCCCTCCTGGCCACCAGCACACAGCCTTTCTCTTTCCATGAATCTAGAGTCCTCAGCTGCTCTCTCTTTCCAAGTCCTCATCTCTGCCTTCATCTCAAATAGATGATTTTTTTTAAAAATGTATGCTTGAAATGCCTCATTATAACAATTTTTAGACATAAAAATTGCTCATTAGAACCAGGTTCACATAATGTCCCCCACAAAACATTCTTATGACCTGTGAAAAAGGACACTAAGGTTTTCTAAGTGCATTGCTCCAAGTAATAGGAGTCATTTGATTAACATGTATTTATTGAACCCTACTACGTGTTGAAGAGCTCTGGTTGCATTCGAGGCAGTGCGTTGCTTACTACAAGGGTTACAGTTTGTAAATCTTAGTGGAAGCAGGTAACCTCATCGTTCTCCTGAGGAGCCGTTGATGCATTTGAATTGTTGACCTTGTGGTTATGGTTACCAGGCCAATACTTATTTTATGGTGCCACTAGAGCTCCTAAAAACTATAGTAACATATTATATTTTCCACTATTATTGGCCAAAGATCTATTTCACATGAGTGCCCTTTTCATTTAACTAAAACTGCTTGTGTAAGCATAAACATTACTGAAAATTTTAAATGTTTCTTGATGAAAACCACTCCAAGCATCCTTTATTTGCTTTAGTACTTCGTGGCATAGGAAAAAACTTCTGCAAGACATTGGAAGGCATGAGTTTGGGTTCTTTCTATACTGCCTGTTAACATATGACCTTAGAAAAATCACTATACACCAAGTCTCAGTTTTCATATCTGTAAAATAGTGTTGGTACGAATGGTTAAAATGGCAAGCTGCTGCTAACCTTATGGGACACAGCTCTACTCTGACACACATGGGTTCACCGTCAGTAGGAACTGGCAATAACTGTTGTTGTTTAAATAGTAATAATAGTGCATTCCTGCCTGCCTTCTTCACTGGATTATTGTTGGGATTGTTGAGTAGAATTTTGTCAAGAGCTATACAAATTTAATCAAGTATTGTAGTGAAATGTGTAAAGGCCTCGAGTTGGAAAACCAGAAGAGAAGAACATTTTTCAAGCTGAAAGAAGTGAAGAAAAGATTCAAGCCTAGACTTGAAATATTGAAGGAGTCTTGCACCTGACCCCAAGCCATGGTATTTTCAATAACCTCATATGCATGACAGAGAACTTCCAGAGGTTCAAGCTGGATTCAGAAGAGGCCGTGGAACGCGAGATATCATTGCTGATGTCCGATGGATCTTGGCTGAAAGCAGAGAATA
>NW_006409213.1:69486-70562 GCF_000296735.1 Chrysochloris asiatica | reverse complement strand
AACCAATAGATCCGTTTTGGAAGAAGTGCAGCCAGAGTGCTCCTTGGAGGCCAGGATGGCCAAACTTCGTCTCTCATACTTTGGACATATGTCAGGAGGGACCAGTCACTGGAGAAGGATATCATGTTTGGTAAGGTGAAGGGTCAGAGAAAAAGAAGAAGACCCCCAGCAAGATGGATTGGCCAAGTGGCAGCATCGATGGACTCAAGCGTGGCAACAGTAGTGAGTTTGGCCCAGGATCAGGCAGTGTTTCATTCTGCTGTGCATAGGGTTGCTATGAGTCGGTACCAACTCGATGTCACCTAACAACAACAACAACATGGGCAAAATATTGAATGGTGCAGAGCATCAAAAGAAGATGGAAGAAATACACAGAGTCATTGTACCAAAAATAAATAGTTGATGTCCAGCCATTTCAAGAGGTAGCATATGATTAAGAGCCAATAGTACTGAAGGAAGAAGTCCAAAGCACACTGAAGGCATTGGCAAAGAACAAGGCTGCAGGGATTGATGGAATACAAATAGAAATCTTTCAACAAACTGTTGCAACATGGGAGGTACTCACTCATTTATGCCAAGAAATTTGGAAGACCTGGCCAATTTGATTGGAAGAGATCTGTATTTGTGCCCATTCCAAAGAGAGATGACCCAATGGAATGTGGAAATCATTGGGCAACATCATTAATATCATATGCAAATAAATTTTTGCTAAAGGTAATTTAAAAATAGCTGTAACAGTGCATTGGCAGGGAATTGCCAGAGGTTCAAGCCAGATTCAGGCAAGGTTGTGGAACATGGGAAATCACTGCTGATGTTGTATGGACCTTAGCTGAAAGCTGACAATACCAGAACCATGTTTATCTGTTTTATTGACTATGACTGTTTCATTTATGTGCTTTATTGACTGTGCAGAGACTTTTGACTGTGCGTGTCATGACAAGCTATGGATAACATTGCAAAGAATAGATACTCCAGAACAATTAATTGTGCTCATGAAGAATCTGTACATAGACCAAGAAGCAGATGTTCAAACAGTACAAGGGGCCACTGAATGTTTTAAAATCAGGAAAGGTGTG
>NW_006409213.1:65562-68646 GCF_000296735.1 Chrysochloris asiatica | reverse complement strand
TTTAAAGTGTTCAAGAGCAATAATGTTGAGTTTGAAGACTAAGGTGCACCTGACCCAAGCCATGGTATTTTCGATAGCCTCGTATGCATGTGGAAGTTGGACAGTGAATAATGAAGACTGTAGAAGAATTTGTGCATTTGAATTGTGACATTGGTGAAGAATATTAAAACTACCATGGACTGCCAAAGAACAAACAAATCTGTGTTGGAAGAAGTACAGCCAGAATGTTCCTTAGAAGGCAGAATGGCCAGACTTTGTCTCTTAGACTTTGGACATGTTATCAGGATGGGTCAGTCCCTGGAGAAGGACATCAGTGGAGGGTCAATGCAAAAGATAAAAACCTACAACGAGATGGATTGGCACAGTGGCGGCAGTAGCAATGGGCTCAAGCATAACAATGATTTTAAGGATGGCACATGACCAGGCAATGTTTCCTTTTGTTGTACATAGTGTTTCTAAGGGTTGGAACTGACTCGAGGGCACCTAACAACAACAACAGTACAAGTCTAAGGTAGTGTTATTGGTAACTGAGCTTATGAGATACCATTATGGCTACTACAGGACTCATAAGGCACGTTCAAATGGAGTTGTTTGAAGGACATTTCACAAAGGAACTATTTTCAAAGGTGTGGACAGGATATAAGGAAATTGCCAAGGATAGTGCAGTGTTGGAGCAGAAAAGCAGGACTGCCACTGGGCCTGACAGGGGTAAGGAGAGGGAGTGGTAATGAGGACTACAGACAGAGTTGTATGGAGCCACTCGACAGAAGCTGAACCTTCAGTCATAGGACACAGTCAATCCATTGTGGCTCCACAGAGGGAAGCTGGGGGAAGGAATAAATACCCTGACCTCTATCTCCTCCTTTCCTTGGATCCCATGCTGGCTCTCCTCATTGGCCAGAACCAACTCAACCTACAGACACAGGGCAGAGAAGCCAGCTGAAGTAGGTCATCGACAGGGTGGAGAAGGGTGGAGTGAGGATCTGGAGGAAACAACAGATACCATCCAGCACACTGGCTCTTCCTGTAAACCATTTGTGGCATCTCCAGGTCATTCACCCTTATCCCATTCTTTTAATACAGTGATGCCATTTCATCACTACAGTTATGATCCCAAACAACCTAGTTTTGATAGTTCTCATATTTGTTAACTATCATTTCTCTATCTTATTACAGTGGAACCTGTGAAATCTGGAAATCCACGGACTGCCTTGTTTTCCTGGGTCTTCATAAACTTCTTGCCTTACTTACCTATAGCTCCTTTTACTGGAAAATCCTTTCTCTGACTGGTTCCTGCTCTATACAAGTTCTGGCTTTCTTGTCTACTCTTCCCCAGTCTAATCTATTATTTCCAGCTTACCATTTCCCAAACTATATTCAAGGGGCTCTATGACTTCTTGATATTTTGACATGCCTTTCATACATTCCACAAAAGTATAAAAAATTTAAAAAAGGATATCTTTTATCAAATACATTTGAGAAGCATTGCTTCCTGAATGCCGTTTAAAAACACTGACAACACACATCATAAAGGTAATGTGGAAAGTGGAGAACAAATGGAAGCTATTTATCCGACATTTTCCAATTTAAAAAAAGGAGTGGATATCTTCCTATCTAGTGTGAGTGGGACCGGTGTATAATTGAGAAATCTAAAAAGTCAGTTAAAGAGAAGAATTATTAAATATATGTTGATGACAAAGAATTTGAATTTAGTTGCCTCTTAGATTTTTATGAATTTAGAAAAAACCTTTCACTGTTGTCTCATACACATCTAATTCAATAGTATTCATTTTTTTATTGTTGTTGGTTTTTTGCTTGTTTGTTTTCTCTTTTGGTGATTCACTTATTTTCAAAGCAATTAATTTTCTTGGTTTCCAAAGAAACAGTTCCTTGTTTGTTGTGCTCATATTTTGTCCATTTACCTAATATTGAATTAGATTCTAAAATTATAATAATAAGGATAGCTGGAACAAATAGATTGAAAACAGACTTAACTGACTCTTGGTAAGCTGCAGTGAAATTTGTCTTGCTTTCTTGTCATGCTCTGCTGTTGCTGTTGCTGTGTGACATGGAGTCGGTTCTGACCCATAGCGACCCTGTACAGGGTTTCTGAGACTGTAAATCTTTACGGGAGCAGAACGCCTCATCTTTCTCCTGCAGAACAGCTTTTGAACTGCTGACCTTGCGGTTCACAGCCCGATTCGTAACCACTACACTACCAGCATGCTCTAGGGGGTTTATATATATATATATATATATATATTTTAAACTTCCGTTTAGTTATTTGGTCAGCCTAGCAATTTCAGTTCAGTGGAAGTTGGCCCAAAGTGCTAAGTCTTATACGTAATTCTGAATTATTTCTTGTTTTGTTTTTTAAACTTTTTATTGTGAAATGAGTGAAGGTTTGCAGACAAGATCATCAGCTTTATGTTCAACAGATCATACACTTTGTTTCATCTCAATGATCACAATCCCCTCCATGCCATAGCAGTTGTCCAGCTTCCTCCCTGTGGTTACCCATGTATAGATATCCTCTTTCACATTCTTAGATATGTGTACGATACCTAAATAAATCTCTCCCTCTTCCTTCCATAGTTGCTGCATTCTAAAGAATAGAAATTATTAGACATTTTATCTCTAGGCAACTTGGTGGAGCAAATAAAATGTCTTTGTTAAAAAGGTTCTTTCTTTGAAGATAGTTCCTAGAAAAATCAATGCCTTAAAACTGGTTAGGCAATTTTTACTTCAGCAGTGGTATAAAAACATTGCATGAAGGGATCTGAACCCTGGACTTTTGCTTCCCCCATAACCCAGAGACATCTGGCACCCCATGCAGTTTGACATTTGGAGGGTTAGTGTAGGCCATTTCCTGTCTTTTCTGTCTCTCCTGTGTGGGCACCCACTGCCCACTCAGATGCTGCTGGAGAGAAAAATTCATTGGCCTGTACCATCTGAAAATAATCGTTATAAATTCAAATTCTTGACAGTCCTTAGAGTAACTACTTCTATTTTCTTTTCTTTCTTTCTTTTTTTTTTTTTTTTATGCTTTTAGGGAGGCTGGCTGTGATGGACAAACAAAAAAAT
>NW_006409213.1:59701-60955 GCF_000296735.1 Chrysochloris asiatica | reverse complement strand
TTCAAACCCACTAACTCTTCCTTGGAAACCCTATACAGGATTGCTATGAGTCTGAACTGACTCGACAGCACTTAACAACAACAACAATAGGTACCATTCAGTGGCTTTAATTGCATTCAGCCATCACCACTGTTTCTGATTTTTCCATCACCCTGAACTGAAGCTCCGTGTCCCCTAAGCAATGAAGTCCTCCTTTCCCCGTCCAGCCCCTGGTGACTACTGATACACTTGGGTCCGTACACATTTGCCTGCTCTAGGTCCTTCATATCAGTGCGATCACACAATATTGATCTTTTTGTGACTGACTTATTTCACTTAGCGCAGTGTTTTCAAGGTTCATCCATGCACTTGCATATTTCAGGACGTCATTTCTCTTTGTGATAGGATCCTGAGTGCTGCTTTTGTTTTGTCAGGAAAATATCATGACGTGTCTGAGAGCACCCACTGGACTCCGTTTCTTAATGCAAGCATTCATTACATCCAAGAGAACTACCCGCTTCCATGGAAGAAGGTAGGCTTGACTCTCTAATCCTAAATCGATTCCATTCAAAGCTTGACAAGTACTATTTTGCATCTGCATGTAACTTCATTTGTACCCTCTCCCCAGACTTTGTGAGGGCTCATTTACCATTGTACCTTCGGTGCCATTAACAGTGCTTGGGACACAGCAGATAGCTGGTTAACACTTGAGTGAGTCATAAAGGACAGATAGTGTATGATTTTATGAATTAAAATACCTAGTACAGTCGTGGGACGAAGGGAAGAAGACAGGGAGGAATTATTGTTTATATTGCAATGAATTTTTATTTTGATGGAAAATTTGGCATTGGATATTGGTGATAGTTGCACAATATGTTGATGCAACTGGTTTTATTGAATTATACACATGAAAAATGTTGAATTGGCAAATATATTATTAACATTTTATCAATAAAATTAAAGATATATTAGTATATGATTGTTTTTGTTATTGTTTTATTGTTTTGATTTGGTTCTGACTCATAGTGACCCTGTATAGGGTTTCTGAGAAGCAGCTGGTAGGTTTGAACCACTGACCTTGTAGTTAATAGTCTAGTGCTGATCCTACAGTGCCACACCGGAATTCCAATATATATGATAAATACATGTTTTATCTATATATGTGTGTGTTGTTGTTGTTGTTGTTGTTGTCAGGTGCCATCGAGTCGTAACCGACTCATAGCGACCCCATGCACAGCAAAACGAAACAATGTCCGATCCTGGGCCAACCTCACT
>NW_006409213.1:2196-58996 GCF_000296735.1 Chrysochloris asiatica | reverse complement strand
AAGCCTGCCAGAGTCTCTGCAGGAGACAGAAGGGTTTCCTGCTCCTGCAAAGATTTAAAGCCTCAGAAACTTTATCCAGGGTTGCTATGAGTTGGAACTGACTTGATGGTACTAATAACAGCCTCATATATATTATCATAAATTCATGTTTATATCTATTTGCATATTTAATTTGTATTGTAAAAATTTAAACAATACAACACTTGCCAATTCAACTTTTTATAAGATTGTTGTTATGAAATAGCCCAAACACACATGACTTCAATTTGCTTCTTTGGCAGGACACAGAGAAATTGGTAGCTTTCCTGTTTGGAATTGCCTCTCACATGGTGGCAGACATCAGCTGGCACAGCCTGGGTATAGAACAAGGGTTCCTTAAGACAATGGGCGCTGTGAGTACATATCTTTTTGGCTTAGTGCTCTGGACTGCAAGGTTGGTTTAAACTGCAAGGTCTGTGATTCAGGCTTACCAGTCGTACCTCAGAAACCCTATACAGGGTCGCTACGGGTAGGAAACAACCTGATGGCACTTCACAACAAAAACAATGACTTTATGGTAGTGATACTGTCATGCTCAGGATCAGAAACTGATCCTCCTAAGGGAAAGGGAAACTGTGGGTTCTTTATATGTCCTATAGAAGAAATGAACCGCCTTGGCCCAAGTTAAGAGTTCATCATTTAATATTCTTTCCTCTTACTCTTTCTTGCTAACTGGGTAAATTCATCCACAATGATATTCACTGAAAACAGATAGATGTCATTTTCTGTTTTAGTCACCAACAATATTTGAGATGTTTTATGTTTTTATTCAAGTTGTTTTAACCACCTATCTTAATAAAGAAATGAATACCTGCCAATTGGTACTATTTAATACTCATGGTGGTGGTGGTGGTGTGCCGTGGAGTCTGTTCTGACTTATAGTGACCCTGCATAGGATTTCTGAGGCTGTAAATCTTTACAGGAGCAGAAAGTCTCATCTTTCTTCCATGGAACGGCTGGTAGTTTCGAACTGCTGATCTTGAGGTTAGCAGCCTGACTCATAACCACTACGCTACCAGACTTTAAAAAACAAAAAAAACTTAAACCAATGCAAATGCACTATCCCCAAGCTGAAAATTAGGATCTTATCTGATGACTTAGCCCCTGAAAGTCTCTTTTGGTCATGTATTGATATTAATTTCATCTTGTTAGAAGTTTAAAGTTAGATTCATTAGAGACTTGCTATATAGCCTGTAAGCATAATAATCTGCATTAGCTTTATTTGTGACCAGACATTGTGCAACTCAGCTGCCAATGTAACTTCTTAAAATTAAAATACAATTTGCATGAAAATTAGTCCATCCGTTATGCATATTCTCAGCAACTCACTGGGTTATTCTGCAATCTCCCCACTCATGGTTTGATGTTGATAATAAGAATGTGGGCTACATTTTGTGATCTATACCACATGGTTCTCTTTCTTTCTCAGATTGATTTTCACAACTCCTATTCTGAAGCTCACTCAGCTGGTGATTTTGGTACTGTTTATTTACACTTATCAACTTTTCTTCTGTGGTATTTGTATTTAATTTCTAAGGAAGTCACTATTGCATTTTAATTGTCTGCATTTATTAGAATTTGTCATTAGCCTTTATTGATTGCTTTTATCTTCTTTTCATATAGCAGTTTGTTTAGAATACAGGCATACATCATTTAACATAGAGATGTATTTCTGAAGTTGTGTATACGTGTCTTTTTTTTTGGTCAAAAGTGGTAAAAATGGCATTTTGCCACGGGTCGTAATTTTAGAAATACTTCACCTTTATATTGTATGCAAATTCATTAGCCATTGCCTCATAATACATTAGCTTTAAATTGGCAAACCTTAGCTTTTTTGTATAATGAATTGCCTGTAAATATATAGACTACTCAAGAGATGAGAGGCATTGATTTAAAAGAATCACCGTGCTCTGCCATTCCATAGGTTATAAATATCTCTGGTTATATGGAGGATTCTTTCTTAATGCATGTTTCTCTAGGTAAAAAAAATTTTTTTTTCTAGGTAAGATTTTAAAAGATCTTTTTTGTTTTTCTTAAAGAAAGGGCTGCACCTAAAATAATGAACAGAAACATGTGACCATGTGAAGAAGTAGTAATCTGGATTGTAAGAATTTGCGTTGAAAGAAGCATGTTATGTGTGGTCGCTAATACACTAAATGTAAATATTTTTCTCATCCCACAGGAGGCGATGTGCTGAGCCAGTTTGAGTTTAATTTTAATTACCTCACACGGCGCTGGTAAGAATAATATTTATCAAGTCAATCTTACACATTCCAAGAGAAAAATGTATTAGAAATCTCCCCCATGTGTGCATTTTTAATTTCTTTGTGGTTCTATCAAAGATTGTTTTATATCAGTTTCAGGGATATATGAGAGGGTTTCAAAAAGTTTGTGGAAAATTTGAATTAAAACATAATGGGAATTTAAAAAAAAAAGAAAATGGAAATTTTCTGTGAACTTTTGAAGCCTCCTTATATTGTGGGGAGTCCTGGTGTGGCACTGTGGGCTCATGTGCTGGACTGCAAGGTCACTTTGAATGGCAAGGTTGGTGGTTCAGGCTCACCAGCCGCTTCTTGGAAACCCTGTACAGGGTTGCTATGAATCAGTTCTGACTCATGGTGACTTCGTAGAGCTTCCGAGTCTTCCTCAATTTTGAGGAGAGCAGAAAGCTTCATCTTTCTCTTGAGGAGTGACTGATGGGCTTGAACAACTGACCTATGGTATAGTATAGTTTATCCTGTGGAGCCATCATGTTCATATTGTGAGATGTGTTCAACTTTGAAAATATTACATCGTCCTGTTGAATTGCAGCTTTTATTATCTTTATCTGGAATAGTGCTTGGTGCCTTTAAGTCTGCTTTACCAAAGATTTTGGTGCTTACACTGGTCATCTTCTAATTGGATTCGATGGTGCTTAGGTTAGTTGGGACTTGAGTTATGGTTCCATGTTGGTTGGTTGCACTTGCTTACCTCCCAAGATTTCTACTTTCCATTTGTTTTTGAGTCTCCTTTGGAAATTTTTCATTTTCTTGCTAGTGACTCATTCAAAGAAAATATTTTTGTTATTTCATCTGTTTTTCAACTGTTTTCATTGGGAGGGTCATTCTGGTGTGTGTATAAAAATTAAAAATAAAACAACACACAAACATCTCAAAAGTTTCTTACTTGTAAACATACTAAAATTAGGTTTCGTCGGTTGTGGGTTTTGTCTCATATGGTCTGAGGAAGGATCCCTGGTGGTGCAGCGGTTTAAGTGCTTGACTGCTAACCAAAAGGTCAGCAGTTTGAACCCCCTAGCTGTTCTGTGGAAGAAAGATGTGGCAGTCTCCTTCCATAAAGATTGCAGCCTTTAAAAAAACCTATGGGGTTTGATAAATCAATGGCAAGCTGAAAAAACAAAACAAAAACAAAACCCCTATGGGACCGTTCTTATGGGGTAGTTGTAAATTGGAGTCAACTTGATGGCCACGGAGTTTTGATTTGGGTTATATTCTAAGGTGTGGCATTGTAGGATAAGCACTGGACTGCAAACCACCCCCAAGCACTTCTCAGAAACCCTGTACAGTGTTGCTATGAGTCAGAGTCAACTCGACGGCATTAACAACAACAATAGTCTAAGGACTTTGAAATTTGGATAAAAGATGATTCAGCATAAATCTCATTTTTAAGATGATGCTTCTCTTCCAACTGAAATCACTAATAGTTCTGAGCCAAAAAATCTGACTTAGAATTTTTCTTACTGTGTCCTCTGAAACCGAAGGGTTGGGATAAGGAGCCGTTTTGGTATTTTCCAAGTAATGAGTCTCTGGATAGATCCTTTATCTGACTGTTTGAATTCTGAAGTCACACAATTAAATGTCCTCTTTGTACTTTACAAGGAGTCCTGGTGGCATTGCTTGGCTGCTAACCAAAAGATCCATGGTTTGAAGCCACCATCCGCTGTGTGGGAGAAAGACGTGACAGTTTGGAATCCCTATGAGGCAGTTCTACTCTGTCCTCTAGGAATGTTGTGAGTGCGAATCTGCTTGGTGGCAACTGGTTTGGTTTGGTTCATACTTTAGAGTTAGTTTTCTATCTTTGAATGAACCATCATAAATGTTTGATCAAAATACTAGTTGCTAGCTCTATGTCATTGGGCAAATTATATAGCTTTGCTGAGCCTCACTTTCATCTTATATAAGGTGGCAATATAATAGCATTAACCACCCAGAGCCATTGCTTGTTATTAAATGCCATCAAGTCAGTTGTGACTCATAGCGACCCTGTATAGGAGTTCCAAGGAATGACCTTGTGCTCCAGCTCACTATCCTGCAGCGCCACACCAGGACTCCTTGCTAAGATTAAATTAATAACTCACTGCCATTGATTTGATTGCCTCACAGCAACCCTATAGGACAGAGTAAAATTTGTTCCCTAGGGTTCTGAGACTGTAAATCTTCATGGCAATAGACAGCCTCATCTTTCTCCCTCAGAGTGGCTGGTGGGTTTGAACTAGCAAACTTGTGATTAGCAGCACACTGTTTAACCCACTGTGCCACCAGGTCTCCTTGATTAAACAAACAGTCCATGTTACGGTCCTTGCAAGGTATCCAGCAGAGGAAACTCCTGGAACAATTGTTGATACTGCTTTTCTTATTGTTGTTACCTTCAATTTCATGATGAATAAAAAATTTTATTCTAATCCACTCCTAAGGTACGTGCCCACCAAAGATCTACTGGAAATCTATAAGAGACTCTATGGCCGAAATGTCATCACCAAAAGTGCAATTGTTGATTGTTCATATCTTCAGTTCTTGGAAATGTAAGTGGAACCCAGGGAGACATTTGCCTTTGATTTATTGTCATTTCATTGGCATCGTTTTCCATGCCCCAGACATCTGAGACTGTACGATATAAGTTTTTTGCTTATTCAAAAGCTGTTGAGTGTCGTAGATGCATGTTGATGGAACTTTTTCTTTAATATTTCCTCACTTCTTAGTAGAAGCTGTAACTCATAGTCAAAATTGTTGTTTGTGTTGCAGGTATGGTGAGATGTTAGCTGTTTCTAAGGTAAAAACAAAAGCTTTGCTGTCATTTTCAAGGACTGTCTAGTTACTAGAAATTAGCACTGCATTTACTTATTTATCTTTCTCTCTACCATAGCTCTACCCCGTCTTTTCTAGAAAGTCTCCATTTTTGGTAGAACAATTCCAGGAGTATTTCCTTGGAGGCCTGGATGATATGGCGTTTTGGTCTACTAATATTTACCGTGCAATAAGCTTCATGTTGGAAAATGGGACCAGGTGAAGTAGTCCTTTATTTCTTACACCACTCACTGCTTGCCTTTGCCTACATAACTCCTTAACTCTTCAAGTGATCAAATGTGAGGGAGGAAGAAAAAGCAACTCATGAGGTACCAACCTAACCTAATGAAGGAAGTAAAGAAAGTTTAGTCATCTACCTACCATGTTTACCGACTGTTCTCATACTTTGGAGGTAGTGTCTTTGTCTCCTAGCTGCTGTTGTAACAGAACTACCACAAGTTTGGAAGAACAGAAATTTATTTTGCCCTGGTTCAAGAGGCTAGAAGTCCAATTTCAGAGTAAGGGATCCAGGGGAAGGTCCTCTGTGTGTTTTCTCTGAGGGAAGATCCTTGTCTTTTTCAGCTTCTGAGCCTGTGATCCTCGATCCCTTGGGAATATTAATGTGACATCTGTCGTCATTTGTTTGTGTTTACTTCTGTATCTGATCTGCTATTTTTATGACTCAGAGTGACTAGACTTAGGACACGCCTTTGCTGAAATGACCTTCTTAAAGTAACAAAGAAAACCCCATTCCCCAAAGGGACTGTATCTGCAAGTATGTTGTTGGTGTGTACCTTCCAGTCAGGTCCCATTCATAGTGACCCTGTGTAGGGTTTCAGAATAGTGACTGGGTGCATTTGAACCACTGACCTTGCAGGTAGCAGTCCATACAGAGGTTAGGATTCCACCACATTTTGAGGGAACACAATTCAAACCATAACAGAAAGAAATATTGAAAAGTGTGTGGTCTGTGAGGAATGACCCACGTAGGCCTAGTGCCAGCATATTGTGCCCTGGATGATATTCCTGTGCTATTAAAGACATTTGCTAGCCTCCAAGTAATATAATTACATATTATGTTAAATTGAAAGAGACTTTCTTCTGATGACATCTTCTACTTTAGCCTGATAAATGTTAAGCTGTTTTTAAGATTTGTTGGTGTTGTTAAGTGCTGTCGAGTCAATTCCAACCCATAGCGACCCTGTATAGGGTTTCCAAAGAGCAGCTGGTGAGCTTGAACCACCGACCTTGCAGTTCAAATGACTTTGTCTTCCAGGGCATTAACCCATAGCGCCACACCAGGACTCCTTCGTGACTTAGTAATAATTCGACACGAATAAGCTATCTAATATGAATGTCATTATTAATAGTGAAATAAATCCTCCATAAAACCTTCAAGCTCTTCTTCAGTGGCTGTTGATTGTTAAGTACATGCTAGCACAATTGTTGAGCTCATTTAAGAGATGCTGGAATCTAAGACAGTTGTCATCACTAAGTTATCTGGAGAGAGTTGCTAAACCTCCCTAAGTCTTAGTTTCTTCATCAGTAACATGAGGACACCCCTGGTGGCGCAATCGCTGTGTGCTTTCAGCTAACTGAAAGGTCACTGGTTCTAAGCCACCAGCTGCTGCTCAAGAGAACGATGTGATAATCTGCTTCTGTGAAGACTTACGACCTCAGACACCCTTCAGGGTAGCTCTACTCTATCCGATAGGGCTGCTATGAGTTGGAATTGGCTTGCTAACACAGCGGTACTTCTGTCTCTACCATAGGGATGTTGTGGGAGTAAATGAGATCACTCATAAAAGGTCTTAGTATGTAGTAAGCAGTAAGTGTTGGCTACTGGTATTATCATTATTATTAGAAACCAGTTAAGTTTGTATTGGAAGGACTCATGTCACATGACCATGTTAGAGTGAATGACCTGCATTTACTTGTTTTACGTAACCCATGTGTAACAATCCTCAAACTGGTTTTTACTTGGGTTCTCCACATAGCTAATGAAAGAAGATCTGTGTAGGTGGACCTTTTTCTTTGACTGTTGTTGCTAAGTGCTGAGTTGGTTCTGACTCGTAGCGACCCTGTATAGGGTTTCCATAAAGAAGCTAGTGGATTTGAACCACTGACCTTGTGGTTGGCAGTCCAATACTTATCCTACAGCACCATGCCAGGACTACTATTGGAGAGAAATTTATTTCTTGCCTCTTGATCCCTGCTCTAATTTGTTGTGGTTGTTAAGTGCCATCAATTGGTCCCGACTCACAGCAACTCTGTGTAGAATTTTCAAGGAGTAGTTGATGGATTTGAACTGCCAACCTTGTGGTTAGCAGTTCAGTACGTATCCTACAGTGCCACATCAGGACTCCTGCCCTAATTGAGGGAGCAGAACACCCATGAACTGATGGCTACTATATGCACATGTAAAGAAAGAGTCATCAATATTTATGGAATTTTATGGGAAATTTGGAGAAAAATAACACAAATAAATTCACGACACAAAGGAAAATATAAATATTTTCATATTATAGGTATTTCCCAGTTTACTAGCAGGTCATGTTCCAAAGTATGATTTATAAGTTATTTGAAACTCATAATACATTTTCCTAAAGAAACAATGAAGTAATAGTAAATTCCTGGCCAGCACTCTACGTAACTCAAAAAAGCATTCATAAGTGTAGTGCTACAGGTGTAAGATACCCTTCTGAAGTTGGGTGGTGGAGAAAAGAGGATTCAGAGAGAGATCATTTTCAGGCCTAAGGAAGAAGGAGCTCTGGTAGTGTAGTGGTTACGAATCGGGCTGTGAACCACAAGGTCAGTAGTTCGAAACTACTAGCTGTTCTGCGGGAGAAAGATGAGGCTTTCTGCTCCCATAAAGATTTATAGCCTCGGAAACCCTGTACAGGGTCACTATGAGTCGGAACCGACTCCATGGCATATAACAATAACAACAAAGGAAGATTTTGGGAGGAAAGTTTTCCTTCCTTTTTCCTATTTCTTTCTTGAACTCTTCTCCCAGCAACTAGTCTTCCTCATCTCAAGTTCTTTCATACCACTCAGAGCTTCCCTCAGTGACCACTATGTAAACCTTCCTCTCCTTAAACGTAACATCCTCTTGGTTCCAAGATGGGGGAATCGTCGCTGATTGAGAGAATTCACTCCTTACAGTCATTCAAAGGCATTTTCCTGGTAAAAGGGAAGACTTAGTTACCGTTTAAATCAATGAACTTGATAAATGAAGAAGTGGTATTGAGAAATAAAGACATAGATGGCATAAATGGGGACAATTTGACAGAAAGTAGCCTGGTGTACTAGACAGTATTGTCCAGAAAAACAGAACTAAGTGGATAGATAGATATAGACATAGATCCAGATCTATCAAGAGTGAGGAGTAGCTATTGATACCAATAGATTGAGAGCGAAATTGGCTGGTTGAGTTTAAGGATTATCTCACACAGTTGTGAGGGCTGGCAAGTTGAAACTTGGCGGGCCAGATGACAGGCAAACTCTGGCAGGATATCTGTGTTGCAGTCTTGAGACAGAATTTCTTCTTCATCAAGAAACCTCAGATTTTGCTCTTGAGACCATCAGCTGGTTAGATGAGGTCCCCCACATCATCAAGAGTAATGTACTTTCCATAGAGACAACCGATTACAAATGTTAGTCAGATATAAGTATCTTCACAGCAACATCCAGAGTAGCATTTAGCAGAGCAACAGGGCACCACAGTCTAGTCAAGTTGACACATAAAATGAGCCACTATGGTTGGGACCTACTTTCTCTCATAGTCTTTAATTCTAAGATGTTTCATGTCAGCATGGAACAGCAAAGCAGGCAGGTTGGGGAGGAAATGGGAAGACTGTGAATTTGGGGTGATGATGAGTATGCAACTGCTTGTATTTTGTATATTGTCAATTGTATATTGACTCATATTGCTATTAGTCAACTTATCCACCATTACCTGGAAGGATCTAGGCCTTTTAGGGGCCCTGCATGGGAGGTAATGAGCAGCTCTATAATCAATAGAGCTGAAGTGTACCTGAGTCTCAGTAGAAGTCCATGTTTGAAAAGAACATAGGGAAACATCTGACTCATTTGACTCTTTCCCAGTGACTGCACTCTACCTGAAAACCCTTTGTTCATAGCATGTGGCGGCCAGCAAAACAGCACCCACAGGTAAGTGGACCCAAAACTAGTGCCCATAGCTGAGCATCTAACCTGGAGCTGGAGCTGCGGAGGGTGAGAGCTGGGACTCGTAGACAGACAGTTAAAGGCCCCAGTTCCATGTATAGCAGTGCCGTGCACAACTGGTTTGGTTTTAGATTAAGTCACTTCGTTTTTTGGAACTACAGTTCCTCCTTTTGCCAAATGGAAAAAAATACAAAGGCCTGCCCCCAGAGTTGTGATCTGTGTCACACATTGTAATGAGCATAAAGCAACTAGGTCCTAGTCAGTCGTTCACAAAATGGTAGCTCATATTGTTATGCCTGTTATCAGAGCTGTTGCTTGTAGACTTTATCCAAATGTCACCCTGGGAAAGTATTAGCAATGAGAGAAAATGGGGAGACAGCTGTTCTGGTGGTTTCTGAGGACCAGGGCCACAGGGCTTGTTTGTATGATAACACGTGGTATCCCTACCAGAGTCAGTTATCAACCAGCCAAACTTAATCCGATCATTTGGTAACTTCATTAATATTATGTTATATACATCTATCGGGCTGGGAACCACAAGGTCAGCAGTTCGAAACTACTAGCTGTTCCACGGGAGAAAGATGGGTCATTCTGCTCCCATAAAGATTTGCAACTTCGGAAACCCTGTACAGGGTCGCTATGAGTCGGAAACAACTCCACAGCACACAGCCAGCCATTGTTAATAAGGAGGCCTGGCCCTGTGGGTTAAAGCACTGGACTGAAGATCAGTTTGAAACAAAAGATCAGCAGTTCACACTCACCAGCCACTCCTTGGAAACACTATGCTGGGTCACTATGAGTCAGAACCGACTCCACGGCACTTAACAACAACATCATTAATAACAAGATAGTATTTAAATTGAGAAGATAAAATGGTATTCATTCATCATTGGGTTATCATTGTTGCTGTTGTTAGTGCCATCCAGTTGGTTCTGACCCACAGCGACCCTGTATAGGGTTTCCAAGGAGCGGCTGGTGAGCTTGATCTGCCAACCTTGCAGTTCAAATGGCTGCAGCCTGGTGCATTAGCCCACAGCACCACACCAGGACTCCTGGGTTACCATTAGTTCTACCATTAGGAGTTTAGGCGCTAGGATATATTTGTGAAAAAGACAGAGACAGTTCCTTGTCTCATAGCCTAAGGTGGGTCAGCACCAAATGACTGATTATGTAAGTATTGTGTTAGGGCAGGTGCTCTGGTAGCATAGTGGTTATGAATAGGGCTGCTAACTTCAAGGTCAACAGTTTGAAACTACCAGATGCTCTGTGGGAGAAAGATGAGACGTTTTGCTCCCATAAAGATTTCCAGCCTCAGCAACCTTGTACAGGATCGCTATGAGTTGGAACTGACTCCACAGCACATAACCACCACCACCACCACCACCAAGTGTGAGGGAAGAATGCACACTGCTCTGAGGCTACTACTACCCAGTGTCTTAACTCAGCCACAGGAGAGCATTCCTTGTAGGAGTGATGTTTGTTGTTGTTGTTGTTAAGTGCCATTGAGTCAGTTCCCACAGTGACGCTGTATAGAGTTTCTGAGGAGAGACTGGTAAACTTGAACCGCTGATTTTGCAGATTAAACCGATTTTGCGGTCTAGCGTATTAACCCACAGTGCCACACTGAGACTTCAGGAGTGATGTTTAGGGGGAGTAAAAGATACAGAGCCCTGGTACAGAGCTGTAGAATAAGCACTTGACCACAAAGTCACCTGCTGTTCCTTGGAAACCCTATACAGGGTCGCTGTGAGTTGAAACACCTCGACAGCACTTAACAACAACAAAAGATACAGATGTTAGGTGCCTTTGAGTTGGTACCAACCCATAGTGACCCTATACACAATAGAATGAAACACTGCCCAGTTCTGTGCCAACCTCACAATTGCTGCTATGTTTGAGCCCATTGCTACTGCTGCCACTGTGCCAATCTATCTTCGGGGGGTCTTCCTCTTTTTCTCCGACCCTCCACTTTACCAAATATGATATCCTTCTCTTGGGACTGGTCCCTCCTGATAATATGTCCAAAATATGAGAGACAGGGTCTGGCCATACTGGCTTCCAAGGATCACTCTGGCTGTGCACTTCTTCCAACATAGATTTATTTGTTTGTTTCTTCTCCATGGTACTTTTAATGTTTTCCTCCAACACCATAACTCTAGTCTTTATGGTCTTCCTTATTCACTGTCCAACTTTCACATGCATATGAGACAATTGAAAATACCATGGCTTGGGTCAGGTGTACCTCAATCCTCAAACTGACATCTTTGCCCTTGAACACTTGAAAGAAAGAGGTCTGGTATTCAAAAAAGGACATTGTACTGAAGGCCCTCTGGTGGGAGAGAGCTTAGATCTTTGGGAGCATTGAAAAGATGCAGATCGGTTTCAGTTAAGCTCTCATTGTTTGATTTATATGACTCAGGTAATTTTTAAAAAATTCAGTTTAGCGCATTAAGATTGGCTTGCAGTTCCTCCATCTTGGCACCCTACCTTTCACTTCAATTGTTTATGAACCTGTCCTGCTCTTCCAGGTATTTGGCGTATGTTGTTGTTGGTTAGTGCCGTTGAGTTAGTTCTGACTCATAGTGACCCTATACAGGGTTTCCAAGGAGCGGCTGGTGAGCTTGAACCGCCAACCTTGTAGTTCAAAGCAACCTTGCAGTCTAGAACATTAACCCACAGTGCCACACCAGAACTGCATTTGGCTTTCAGGCTGGGTAGAATACATGAATTTGAGAATGAATATTTATTGTGCAATTAACTCTATCATGCCCTTAAAAATAAATCAGTAAATCTACATACTAATTTTCCAACAACCTATAAACCAGTTTCTTGACTTTTTGTGCAAATTATTGAAATGCCTCTAATTTTTTAGTAATCTGGGGGGAATTCAAACATTTTAGTCTCAAAAAGCTATTTCCTATTTTTTATAAGAACAGACTTTTAAACCTTAGAAATATATTTATTAAAAGATTGTAGACTCTCCTATGAAGGTTTTTTTTTTAAATTTTGCTTTTTATGGTGTTTTTGTGGTGAATTTAGCATGCTGTGGTCATTTATCTTGTGCTTAATTTGTTTTTATTCTTTAACTCAGTAATCCAGGGGGTTGGTTGTTTTTTCAGTAGTAACCATTTTATTCCTCTCTCTTTTCAACAGCTCAAAAGTGCAGAAAAATGCTTTTTATAGAAATTTGACTACTGTATCCCCAGTGAAAGATACTGAAAGAAACATAAATTATACAGAAAGAGGAGTCTTCTTTCATGTGGATACGTGGACCCCAGTAAGAATTTCTTTGTTTTGAATGCTACTTCTTGAGATATCTTGTTTTGTAGAGTCAATAGTATTTAATCATTCTCTGGAAGTCACCTGGCCAGGTGCCAGGCTGGTGAATACACTTGGCCTCTAAATCTGATTTGATCAGAGACTTCCTGAGATACACATCTGTACCGCAGTAGCCTCCTGCAACTACAGTGGAGCCCAGGACATCTGGGCCAGTCTTGTCTGGCCTTAGTCTAAGATGTGTCAGCAATATCGCATGCTTACTATGCAGAGTCCCATGCAGAGGGACACCACTGGTTAGGGAATTCATCCATGAGCTCATCTTTTAGGTGTAAGATACTCTTAACAGGGAAGGAATAGCTGGGTCCGTGGTAGAATTCTTGCCTACCAAGCATTGGATTGGTGGCCAATGTTTCTCAAGCAAAGCTAACACTTGTCTTACTGGTGGTTTCACTGTTGCTATGATGCTGAGTAATTTATTTTGGAAAATCAGCCAATGAAAATGGTATTTATCTCATGGTCTGACCCCAAAGTACATGCAGTATCGTCACCAGTGCGGGATGGGGAGTCCAGACTGCACCCGATGTGTTACACTGTCTGAGGGAGTGATTCTAAAATGATTATTTAGAACATCTTCGTGCCATGTTTCAGCAGATATTTATTTTTTTAATAAAATTATTCCTATAGTTGGTTATAGAAATAAAACCTTTTTATTTTGTAAACCCTCCTTATAGTAAAAGCTTATTAAATGCTTTCTGGATGCGTGAACAAGCTGGAACGAGGCATTTAGATAAGTCGTCAGTACATAGGGGCCAGAGGATTACCATGGTGGGGGGAGGGCAGAAAGTACGATCCAAGTCCACAGGGTGCTCAGAGACTGCACTTCTCCCAAATCTGAGCTGTCCAGGCCTGAGCGCTGTGCTGAGCCGACTCTGCTCCACTCTGGGGCAGGCCTGGGAAGTCTTGTTCAGTCTCATGGCAATCTTGAATGGATTTAAATTGGTGTCCCTTGAATTTAAATGGAAGACCCCCAGCAAGATGGATTGGCAAAGTGGCAGCATCAGTGTGCTCAAGTGTGGCAACAATTGTGAGGTTGGCCCAGGACTGGGCAGTGTTTTCATTTTGTTGTGCACAGGGTCGCTATGAGTCAGTACCGACTCAATAGGACCTAACAACAAGAAGTCCTTGTGTGGCACTGTGAAACAGTGGGTTGGACTGCAATGTCCGTCTGAACCTTAAGGTCAGTGGTTCCAATGCACCGTCCTCTGCTTGGAAACTCTATACAGGGTTGCTGTGAGTTGGAACCGACTCAACAGCGCTTAACAACAACAGCAGCAGTACCGGGCCAAGGAGTCCTGGTAACATAGTTAGATAGGCCCTCGGCCACTAACCAGAAAGTCAGTACTGTGAATCTTCCAGCCATTTAGAGGGGGGAAGACCTGGGGATCTCATGTAAAGATTTACAAGCTTGGAAACTCTATGGAACTGTTCTAGCCTGTCATACATGGTCATGGTGAGTCCGAAACCATTCAATGGCACACAGCAATTGTTTTGTTTTTTTAAATGTTTTATTGTGAATTATGTGATAGTTTACATGGGAGAACATTAGCTTTACATTCATCATATTGTATATCGTTTCATTACCATGGTTACAATCCCTTCCACGCATCATCAACCAACCAAAGGGTATACCCTGCAAGCCTTCCCCCTGGTCATCAGCACACAGCCCCTCTCCCTCTGTGGGTCTAGAGTCCCCAACCACTCCATTTCTCCACGTCATCATCATCTCTGCCTCCATCTCTGGCGTCACTGCTTCTCTGGGTAGGGTCCCGCACTCTGCTCTTCTCCCTTGATGGTCCCAGGGACCTCTACTCCTGGACTGCAAAGTCAACCACTCGCCTTGTTTTGCTACAAAATATCTACCTTTACATTTCCAACCCTCACAATCAGTCCTGATAGCAATTATTCACTATTGTACCACAAGAGACCTATCCCCATATCTCCTTTCATCTGCCCCGCCCAAACAGATTGGATACTACTCAGTGGAGATTCTACCTTCCTCCGCGCCCTCTGGATCTAGGCTCCCACTTGAAAGCTTGTAAGCCAGTCACTTCTTGCCAACGATTGCTGTTTTATTCAGTGTATTCTTTCCTCCCGTGGTAGCCCAGCTTTTGAAATATAACAATATTGTCTCTCCTCATATATTGGTGGTAGTGATTTCAGTCTTCTAATTGCCTGCCCTAAGTGACCTTGAAGTTCCTAAGTGGTACAAACAGTGGTGCACATGACTGTTAATCAAAAGGTTGGCAGCTCAACCCCACCAGGGACCTCAGAATAAAGGCCTGGTGATCAACTTCCAAAAGGTCACAGCCATTGAAAACCCTATGGAGTGCATTTCTATTCCAACACACACAAAGTCACCATGTGTCAGAATCGACTTGATGGTACCTGGTTAGGTGTTGATTTAAATGACTTTACTTGTTGATATAAGGAGGCCTGGAGGTGTTGTAGGTTAGGTATTGAGCTGCTAACCTCAAGGTCAGCAGTTCAAATCCATTAGCTGCTCCAAGGGTGAAAGATGCGGTGGTCTGTTCCCGTAATGATTGACAGCTTCAGAAATCTTACGCAGGGTTACTATTAGTTGGAATAGAATGAGTTGATGTCATGAGTTTAGTTGTTTTTTGGAGGATGGAGGTGGTTTACTTATTGATAGAAATCAGTATTTTATTTTTGTTATTGTTAAGTGCTGTTGAGTCTGTTCCGACCCATAGCGATCCTGTGTAGGGTTTCCAAGGAGCAGCTGGTGAGCTTGAACCGCCAACTTTGCAGTTCAAACAACTTTGCAGTCTGGTGCATTAACCCACAGTGCCACAACAGTTAACACTTGCAAAAACATGTTTCCTTTACAGAAGCCCCTTACTTTTGACAGGAAGCAGTAGCTTTATTGATTCTATGATGTGTTTTATCTACTGCAATGATTCTTTTATTTCAGAATTCCATTGCCTTTATGTACCATGCTTTGGAAAGGAACGTACGGAAAATGTTGACAGATGGCTCACAGCAATTGCTTAAGCACATTTCTAGCCCTGCAGCGTCTTACTTCTTGTCATTACCGTATGCCAGACTGGGTTGGTAGGTGCTGATTTACTGAATTTGTGCATGCTTTCATATGTTTAGTTTCATTCAACCCTTCAACAAAAGTTTTATTTTCCAATCAACGTGTCATCAGCAAAAACATTTATTTAGTGGTTATGCTATTGTACGGGATGAAACTGGCTCCTCAATATTGTCAAAACATGTTGATACATAAGGAACTTTCAGTTTCCTAAACAAATACAACAGGTATTAACTGATAGAATATTTATTTGTAAAGTTTCAAATACACTGAAAGGTGTTTTGTTACAAACTTTTTATGGAATCAGATGACCTGAGGAGGCTATAAATCAATTTCCATTAGTCCATATATAGCTATTATCCTGTTGTTGTTGTTGTTGTTGTTGTTGTTAGGTGCTATCAGGTCAGTATAGGGTTTCTGAGGCTGGAAATCTTTATGGGAACAGAAAGCTTCCTTTTTCTCACATGGAGCAGCTGGTGGGTTTGAACTGCAGTTATCAGTCCAGTGCTTATCCCACAGAACCACCAGTGCTCCTTAATATAGCTTTTAGAGTGATTTGAATGTTCTGACTTCGTATAGTAAAAGCCTGGTACACCATGACAACTTTATAAAGAAAACATTAGGGATGCCTCTGATCATAAGAATCAACCAAAATGGAACCCAAGCATGTAACAGTGACTATTTTCCAGGGAGTTTTAGTGAAATATATTTTTTAGACCATGATGCTTAAATCCAAGCCACATGGTGTTTTCTTGGATTTACTGAGAGTCCTCCCTTTCTGGGCCCCTAGTGCATTCAGCTCTAGCCCAGAGGGATGGAAAGTGAATACCACTCACTGGTAAATAATGGCCCTTCTTGGATTCCTTCCTGCAAGGTCCAGAAGGATCCTGGTGGGCAGCAGCCACAGAGAGGCAGGCTTCCGGAGGTTGTTCCCTGTAACCTCTTACGGGCCAGCCTGGAGCTCAGGAGTACAGAGAGCATGAGCTGGTCCCCTGTCACCAGAAACCACACCCGTTAGAAATCATTCTCATTTTTATCTGTTCTGGCATTAAAAATATTTTTTAACTGTGGCAAATACATAAGAAAACAGTTGCTAATTTGACAAGTTTTGCATGTACGTTCATCATGTTGGATAAACATCACCACTAACTATCCTTTTCCAAATGACTCCAACACCATGAACAGAAACCCTGTGTCCCCACAGCTATGATGTCCTGTTCCTCCTCTCCCTCTCATGCCTGTTGTTAAGGGCCGTGGAGTCGGTTGTGACTCTTAACAACACTGTATAGGGTTTCCAAGGAGTGGCTGGTAGGTTTGAACTGCAGCCTTGTGGTCAGCAGTTCCATGCTTATCTTACAGCACCACACCAGAACTCCTCTTATGCCTGCTGCTATTTTAGCTAAGTGCTGTTGAGTTGCTTCTGACTCATAGTGACCCTGCCGTAGGGTTTCCAAGGAGCAGCTCGTGAGTTTGAACAACTGACCTTGCAGTTCAAACCAACCTTTCAGTCCGGTGCTTACCCTAGAGTGCCACGCCAGGACTCCTCCTCTCATGCCTGGTAATCTTTAATAAGCCTATTACATATAAGTGAAATGATACAATATGTGTCCTTTTGTGAGTAGGACTTATTTCACTCAACATGTTTTCAAAGTTCATCCATGTCGTAGCATGCATCATTGCTGTGTGTAACTGAGTAGCGTTCCATTGTACGGCTGTATCACATTTTGTTTATCCGTTCATCTGTTGATGGACATTTAGGTTGTTTTTGCCTTTTGGTTATAGTAAAGAATGTTGCCGTAGCTCTGGTATACAGGTTATTCCATTTGTTCTTTATTTTGCCATACAAACCAGAATAACTAAATGACTTTTGGTCCTTTCAGCCCCGATAGTGACATTTGCACCTTTGACTCAGTCTGCCCATCTGTAAAACTGGTTGAACATGGAATCTTATTTAGGAATGCCCACTAAATTTGTTGGGCATTTGATTTAGTCTGCTAAAAGGCACCCTTGTAAATATGGTAGAAATAAAACACTGTACAAGGAAGGTTCAACAAAAAGTTGGTTGAAAAACTCCATTATCTTTCCATTCCATTTTCCCCCATGTACTTTTTGAAGCCCTCTTCTGCATATAACAAGCTTGCATTTGATCAGGTGACCACTGGAAATTAGCTGAGAAGATCAGAAAGTGGTTTGCACCACTGGCTGGAGTGGAAGGCTGGTTTGGATGTGATTTCCTCCTCTGTTCACAGACCGAGCCCAGGGTTGTCCTTGGCTGATCAGGGTCCTACATTAGGGCCACTGATTGTTCAGGATGCTTTTCATCCGCTCAGGTCTGGTAACCCAGAAATGCCCAGACTTCCTGATTTGCACAGCTTTGTGTGTGTGTGTATAAACTTTTCCTCTGAGAGTAAGATTGTGAACAACACCAACAAAATACCACCTCAGAGGTGAATCATCTCAATAGCCAATCAAGATGGAAGAATCAGTGAGAGGAAGTTAAAGCACTGGATTCTAGAAAGGAAGAAGCAGAGAGTGTTTGCACATGGCACTCAGGGGATGCTGAGTGGACCACCTCTTCTCCTCTGTCTATAGGGCAATGGCTTCAGCAGACCTCAACCAGGATGGGTATGGTGACCTTGTGGTAGGTGCGCCCGGCTACAGCCGCCCAGGCCACATTCAGGTCGGGCGTGTGTACCTCATTTATGGCAATGACCTGGGCCTGCCCCCCGTTGACCTGGATCTAGACAAGGAGGCTCACCAGATCCTAGAAGGCTTTGAGGTGAGGCTTTCTTCTCATATTCCCCTCTTAGTGGCCATCATCCCACTGTCTGCATTCTGTGTGTGGCAGAAATTCTCCAGAATGAATCACCAGCAACAAGAATCATTACAGCAGCTGTCATTTTCAAAAGCACATTCATGCCATTTATTTCATTCTGTCCTTGATTTGACATCCCTGTGTGGTGCAAACGATGAACACAGTCAGTAATTGAAACATTGGAGGTTTGAGTCTACCTAAATGCACCTCAGAAGAAATGCCTAGCAGTTGACTTCTGAAAAATTCACCATTGAGAATTCCATGGGGCATATATCTACTCAACCACACATGAAGTTGTCATGAGTCAACTTGAGAGTAGCTGTTAGTTTCAGTAGTTAGTATCATCCTGATATGGTACTGCAGGATAAACACTAGAACTCAAGGTCCGTTTGAATTGCAAAGTTGGCAGTTCAAACTCACCAGCCGCTCTTCAGAAACCCCATACAGGGCTGCTATGAGTCAGAATCCCCTCGGCACTTAAAAACAACAACAGCATCATTAACTTTGGAGTCCTGGTGTAAGCACTGGACTGCTAATCACAAGGCTTGTGATTCAAACCTATCAGCCACTCCTTAGGAACCCTATACAGGGTCGCTAATGAGTCAGAACCAACTTGACAGCCCTTAATAACAACAACAAAATCATTAACTTTGAGTGTTTAGTCTAGTACCCTTATAAATGTACATACTGTTTGAAACTGCTTTGAATGGCCAATCAGGGAGTGAGGTCTTGATCATTCAAAACCTGCTTTTGTTAGTTTAATGTAAGCTATTTTTTGATATCAACTTTTCATTTAGGAATAATTTTCAGTTTATAATAGCGTTGTGAAGATAGTGCAGACAATTCTTAAATACCCTTCACTGGTTTCTCCTAGGGTTAATATCTTCTGTAACTAGTGCATATTTGTCAAAAATAAGAGCCTCACATTGGTCTATTACTATCAACTAAGTTCCAGACTTTATTCCGATTTCCTTCCTTTGCTTTAAGTGGTTCTTTATCACCAGCATAATCCCATCCTGACAACACAGATGTTCTTCATGCTGTCTGAACACTAATTCTTTATTGGAGTCCTAGGATCCTGAAGGATTTTCCAAACATTAGAGACAACAGTTCTTGCAACAGCAATAGGGAAGGGCAGACAGAGCCTTGCTGTTAGTCATAGACAAGTCTGGGAACGTTGGGTGCCTGACACTCAATGGAAGGGACTCTGGCCTTCAGTTCTTGTTCTGGGCAAGTCACCTTCAGCTGTGAAGAGAAAATAAGATAGCACATCTGAAAATGCTTTTAGAAATGAAAGTACAATAGTTTATGATCTAGTCTGTTGTTGTTACATGCTGTTAAGTCAGTTCCACTCATAGCGTCTCTGTGTAAAGAGTGCTGGTGGATTTGAACTGCCGACCTTGATCTAGTCTATTCTTTGATAAAATGATTCCTGAATCTAAGAGGTATAAACAAGTTGACTGCCAACGTATGGGGTCACAGAGTCCCAGAGGGACAGCATTGTCTGGAACCTTGTGGTGCTATAAGATAAGCACTGGACGGCTAACCACAAGGTGGGCACTTCAAGCCCACCAGCTGCTCCTCGGGAAAAAGATGAGGCTTTCTGCTCCTGTAATGATTCACAGCTTCAGAAACCGTGTACAGGAACTGACTCGATATCAATGAGTTCTATCCTTGAAGTTTCAAAATAAATGCACTCATTCCTGCTCCTCCTTACGTCTTCATGTAAAGTGCTTAGAGCAGTGTCTACAACAGCACTGTCCAAGAGAACTTTCTGCAATAATGGAAATGTTCTTTCATTGAGTATCTGTGTTGCTCAGTGCAGTAGCCATTGGCCACATTGGTTATTATAGCTAAATGCAAAGTGACTAAACATTAATCCAATTAGGGAGCCAGTGAGTTCTTCAGTTGCGTTAACCACATTGACTACTGAACACTTGAAACGTGCCTGGTACCACTGAGGAAGTGACTTCTGAATTTTATTTAGAGTTAATTGCTTTGCATTAACTATAATAGCCACATATACTAGTGGCTATAGTATTGGACTGTGTGTCTCCTGAACATCTTGAGTATTCAACTGTTAGCTGCTATTGCTGGTTAGTGATATGATTGTTAGTTTGGATGCTTTGTAAAAATTGGGATTTAATGATGAGTATAGTACATGTCAGACCATTTTCTAAAAACCCAGGACTTATAAGAACTGACTCTCTACTTTTTGGCTCATTGTCTGCATACCTCAAGCACACATACATACATACCAAAATGACCCTTCATGCAGAGCTAACCAGTCCGGTATGCCCGATGTTAGAAGTTGCTTGATTTTTGTTCTTCATCCCTTGGATGAGGGGAGTGACCCCAGGTCACTCTAGTTTTGAGTCACCTCTTCTGTTGATGCTTGTGTGCCGAGGGGGAGGCTGAAGGTAGGGCAAAGCCGGGGGAAGTAACCTGTGCCTCTCCAGCCCGCAGGTCGGTTTGGTTCAGCCGTGGCCGTGCTGGACTTCAATATGGATGGCGTGCCTGACCTGGCCGTGGGAGCGCCCTCGGTGGGCTCTGAGCAGCTCACATACAAAGTAAGGCTGGTGTGTGGTGAGTGGGGTGTTTCCCCATGGCTTGGGAGCATGGAGTGGAAGGAGGGGAGGCCAGTGCTGGATACGGCTTCTGGAGAAAAGCAGTTTTTCTGACAGAGCATTTGTGGGCGGTTGATCTTGGGCGCCATTCAGGTCCTTGTGACCTTGGCTTGCCTTCCAGCACGTGTTCCTGCCTCCGCTCCCATGGCGAATTTTGGCATCATAGTTTCCAAATGTCATCAGGTTACTTTGTTGTTGTTTTTTTCATAATACCGAATGCTAATGAAGGGAAACAGAAATTCCAGCTAGTGTATAGCTTCCTGTCATCACAACTGAGAGCTGGCTTCTGTAGACCTTTCCTCTCATACACAGAACTCAATCTGTGTGTTCCCTTTGTCCTCTTACCACAGAAGGACCACAGGCTCACTTCTCACCTGCACTAGTACATACCAGAGTGGCGCAGGGGCGTCTGGGCCCTGGTGTGACCATGGAGGCTCAAGACTCTTTATTTCCTGCGCCTGGCCCTCTGCTGGCTCACCTCTGCCTCTTCTTCTTCATACTCTAACCTGCAAATCATCTGTAATTTCCTGAGCCTGCCATGCTCTCTCACTTTGGGGTCTTGGCTCACACAACCCTCTTCCTGAAAAGCCTGTACTCTCTTTTTTTTTTTTCCTTTAGCAGTGGTATGTCACTTGTTGCAGGAAGCATTGCCTAACCTCTGGGTTAGGCAGTATTTCATTGTCTTCACATAGCATCCTGTGCTTGCTCCTATCAGACACTTTGCACACTGCGTCATCATTGTTGGTTTACCAGCCTTTCAGGAGGACCGAGATTGGTCTTGTTCATCCTGCCTCCATTACTTGACTCATGATTCCCTACAGCTTACTTAGCTCATGCTGGGACCTAAATGCTGGTAGGATGGACAAATTAATGGAAAAGGAGAGAGACAAGTAAATAGGTAGGATTTGATTCATAACACAAAGTGATAGCTCAGGATGTGTCCCAAGGCAAATAAATGGTTGTAGACATGGTGAGTGAGTGTTCAAAGCTATAATGGGCTGGCATGATCAGGGATGGATGCATGGAGAAGCCAGAAACTGACCTTGGCCTTGAATAGGGGGAGTCTTACTGCAAACGATGAATAATTATACTAGTTAAGTCAGAGAGTATTGCTACAAAATCACGGAAACCTTTATTAAATAAAAATATCAAAATATGAATCCATTGTTTGTAGACATGTCCTCCATGTAGGTCTATACGCATCTGAAGGTGGTCTTTCCTTCTCTCTGGACCTTCCCCAAAGAACTCTGCACTCTTGGGTGGACACCATGTCAAAATGATAGGCTTGGCATCTTGACGAATTGAAATCATGCTCCTGTTCCATGTTCTTTGAGTTTTTGAAACAAAATGACATCTGAAGGGGCAAGATAAGGGCTGTTTGGTGACTGGGGTAAAGGATCCCAGTGAAGTTGAGATTGGGAAAAATTCCTTGTTGCAATTTTCCTGACCTTTTTCTCATCAATGCAGATTTCAGTTTTCTTAAAACTTCTTTCTAATGGTTCCCATAATCATGGTTCCTTTAAGAAAATATGATTACCCCTTTGGAATCTCAAAAAAACGTTGATGTAACCTTCTGAGCTGACCTCTCTACTTTGAATTTACTGGTCCAGTAGATCCCTCTGAAGCCACTGTTTTGATTAAAGCTTGCTCTCTGAATTGTATTGGTAAATCCAAAATTGTACTTGGTTATGATTCAATCCATAAATTTGTTTTCATTAGCTTCAATCTTGCCTAAAAGACTAATGGTACAATCAGCTTATTAAGCTAGCTGCTCTCTGTGTAATACTTTGGCAACATCAAGCCAAAAGCTTGCTGAGGCCAAGATGTACATTGTCTAACTCCAGTAGTTTTCTTCCAGCAGTTTCTATATTTGCCAAGGTTGACAGTCTCCCTTCTCTTGGCTCACCTTTGAGATCTTCCCGATCACTCTTACAATGCTTGATCCATCTAAAGACTGTTGTTTTATGTGGGGAAGCATTCCCTGTAAACTTGTTGCAAAGCTTCAATGATTTGTGAAGATGTTCACTTGAGTTTTTTGTTAAAAATTTAATGTTAGCTCTGACCTCAAAATCATTTTTCCCATGGCACAAAAAATATACTTTCTTTTGAAGACACCCTAACGAGTCTAAGACAAGTGTATTACTAAGAGAACTTGCCTACAGACATTTACTAATTGCAGAGACATGTTAAACATGTTTTCTTAGAAAAATGTGTTGTTGTTAAGTGCCATGGAGTCCGTTCTGACTCATAGTGACCTTGTGTACAGTTTCCAAGGAACAGCTGGGTTTGAACTGCTGACTGTGTGGTGTGCAGTCCAGTGATGATCCTACAGTGCCATATCAGGAGCCTACAAAATAGACCTGTGCGTATATGAACCAGAATCCTAATAGCGATACTTTCTGACTTACTGCTGTATCACAAGGGGGAGGCTTTCATGCACAGAAATTTGTCACCTCAGAGTGTAGTAGTATAGAAGTCTGAATTCAGGGCTCCAGCTCTAGGAAAACGCTCCTCTCTCTCTCCGCTCTGGAAGAAGGCCCTTGTCTCGTGTCCACATTTGTTCCTGGGTTCCTTGGTGTCCATGTGGTTTGTATCTTCCCTTCATTTGTGCTTGTTTTGCTTGCTTACTCCGCTGTTGTATATTTCTAAAGAGATTGATCTAAGACAGACCCTACACTACTACTGCCTCATTAACATAACCAAATTAACCGGTTCCCAAATGGGATTACAGACACAGGTAGAGGAGTTAGGACTTTCAGCACCATTTGGAGGGAACACAATTCACTTCCTGGCAGGGGGGCTTTCATGGTGTGTTCGGAATGCACAGGTAGGGTTATTCTCAGCCACTGAGCTCCTGACCACAGGTGTCCCTGATGGTGACTGATGTCAGAGTCAGACCTCCTCACCTTGCTGTTCTTGAGGTTCTCGGGTCGCCACCTGACCCTTATGATCACTCTGTCGTTTGTCCTTGTGTAGGGAGCAGTGTACATCTACTTTGGTTCACAACAAGGAAGGATGTCTTCTCCCCCTAACATCACCATCTCTTGCCAGGTAGGTTTACCTCCTTAGCCAGGCGCAGAAACTAGGGTTCTCTATCTCCTTGCCTTCAGCGCTGAGTAAAAAAAGTGGTGTCCTGGTTTCCTCCTAAGGACACCTACTGTAACCTGGGCTGGACACTCCTGGTCACGGATGTGAATGGAGACAGCGAACCTGATCTGGTGATTGGGTCTCCCTTCGCACCAGGTGGAGGGAAACAGAAGGGAATTGTGGCTGCGTTTCATTCTGGCCCCAGCCAGAACCACAGAGGTAACGCTTGTCGGGGGTGATGGGAAGAGACTGCACTGTGTCTCTGCATCTGTGATCACTTCTGTTACATACGATTTATGTCCTTCTTCCTCCTTCCTTATCATTCCACACTCTTATAGATGGCCTAGCAAGTGACATTAATACAGTCACTACAAAAACAAAACAAAACAAAAACAGTCAAACTCTTACTCTGATACAGTCTTTAAATCTTAAACCAAAACTATTCCCTGAAGTCTCCTTAAAACCAGACAACCGTGTAGCTTAACTACTAAAAAAAATGTCTTCCTTGAACATTGTGCTCTTTTAAGATCTCATTACATGGGACCAAAATGACAACAGCAGCTTAAATATTAGATAACAAACAGGGGGCCATGAGTTGATGTTAAAGGGTCAGGAACAACTCAGAAAAGGGTGGGAATGATAACACAACTCAGAGACTGTAATCAATGTCACTGCACTGTGCATATAACAACGATTGACTTGGTGTCTTTTCTGCTGTGTCTATCCTCATCCTGATACGGTGTTGCGGGATAATGCGCTTAACTGCATAGTCAGTTTGAACCACAGGCAGCAGTTCATACTTGCCAGTTGCTCCTCAGAAACCCACTATAAAATGCTGTGAGTCAGAAATGGTTTGGTGACACTTCGCAACATATTCTCAACAACAACAACAAAATAATATATATATATTTTAAGAAATAAGCCTTAAAACATATATATAAGTTAGCTATAAGTTCCTTGCTCAGCCAATAAAAAACACTTCATCTTTAAAAAAGAAAAAAAAGTAATCTAGTTCCCAGATCTAAATTTAAAGGGTACCAGGATTATTATCATAATTTCCTCATTTAAGAATACATAGTTTAGGGAGGTTTAGGACCAAAGAGTTGTCAGTAGGCCTCTAAAATGCCCACAGAAAGGATTCTTTTTTGATATTCTGTGGCCTCCACACAGGAGAAATGAGCTCTAAAAGTGTATTTCTTAAATAAAGTGTGAGATCTATTCTTGATGTTGGAGTTCCTGGAAACAGCACGGGGGCATTTAAAAGTTCTGGTAAGAACTCAGGAGAAAGAACCTCAGTTTCTCATCAGCCTACACATGGGCCTACTCTTTCCACTCCATTTGTCCTCCCAAGTATTGGGCTGTTAACCACAGAGTCAGCAGTTCAAAACCACCAGCTGTTCTTCAGGAGAAAGACGGGACTGCCTGCTCCCATGAAGATGAACAGTCTTGGAAACTTGGAGCGGTTCTACTCTGTCCTATAGGGAAGGTCACTCTGGGTCAGAACTGACTTGATGGCAGGAGGCTTTCTTTTTGTTTTTGTTGTTTGGTAAAGTAAAATGGACTCATTGTCTTGTTTAGAAAAGCTAAGTGTGGAGGCGGCTAACTGGTTGATGAGAGGTGAGGAAGACTTTGCCTGGTTTGGATACTCCCTCCATAGTGTCAGCGTGAACAACAGGACTTTGCTATTGGTTGGGAGTCCGACCTGGAAGAATACCAGCAGGTGAGCACTGGTGTTGGAGCCTAGGAACATCCTCCTTTGGAAACCCATTCAGTGTGACGTTTAGAGAAAGAGGCTAAGAAAGTCTTTGCCTTTAGGGAAAATCTTAGGCTCTGGCAAGGTTGCAAATTCTCCTTAGAAGTTTAAAAATTAGGTAGACAGATCTCTCTATATTTGGTATATGGGGACAGTGGGGGTTAAATGGTAGAATTCTTCCCTGCACTGCAGACGTGCAAAGCCACCACCCACCTGTCATGAGACTTGTCTGCTGCTCTGATGTGGAATAGGTTTCAGCAGAGCTTCCAGACTCAGATGGTAGAGGAGGAGTGGCAACCTTCAGCTGAAAAGTCAGCCAATGAAAAACCCTATGGATCAGGACAACCCAATCTGCAACCAATCAGGGGATGGCACAGGACTGGAGAGCTTTTCATTCCATTGGGCATGGGGTGATAGCTAACAATAATAATACTAACAGCATATTTGTTGTCATTTGAGAGGCAGAATGGTGGGCGTGTTATCTGGAGAATGCACACACCCATCCATCCTAGGAGAAGCTGATGGGTGTGGATGGGGATGAGGTGCATTCTCTTCCTCTGGACCGGTCCAGGCCTGCTTGTCTCTGAACTCCTGGCCGGCCCCTACACCTGTGCCAGGAGGCTGAGCCCTGTGTGCTTTGTTCCAGTCTAAGCCATTTATTCCACAACAATAATGAGAAACAAAACCTCGGAAGGGTGTATGGCTTCTTCCCGCCAGATTCTCAAAGCTGGTTCACAATTTCCGGAGACAAGGTACGGCAGCCCCTCGCCAGGAGTGGGGACCCGACAGAGCTGTCTTAGCACTACAGTATTGATTATTGCATTTCACAGGTGATGGGGAAACTGGGTACTTCTCTATCCAGTGGTCATGTGGTGTTGAACGGCCTCCTGACACAAGTGCTGCTGGTGGGGGCTCCGACTCACGGTAGGTCGCTCCCAGTGGCACTGCTTTCTTGTTGTTCAGTCCTGTCTACCATGGGCGAGCTGGCTTTCCATGTCTGGCTATCACTCTGGATCCAGACTCATGGAGGAGGCACTATCTGGAACACTGGCATTCTCCATGACGGGGCAAGGAGGAAGTGTGGCCAAGCATGTACTGGATCGAACATTTCTAGACAGAAATGACCATGTCTGCTCATATGTCATTGCCCAGAGCACATGGCAATGCCAAATTCCACTGTTTCCTTTTAGTCATGTGGTTCCTTGATCACATCAAATAGGGTGAAAGTTACGGGGTTTTTTCTTAATTTTTTAAAATGTGTACTATAATCTACTGTTTAATTTGCATCCCAAAGGCAGTGAGCTATTTGGAAATGGTAGACACTTTTAATGTTTCTGAACCCTTCCCCTTTAAAATCTAAGAATTTTTAAAAATTATTATTATTTGATGAAATGATTCTAAATTATATAGTATATTCCTCTGCTTTTACAGACTAGTGGATATTAGAATTTTGGGAGTGATAATCACATTTCTTCCCCTCCCTGGTGCCTTTCAAATCATTGAAAAGTAGAACCATGAATCATCCAGATAAATATCAAAATATGTGCTCTAAAAAACCACATCTAGCAGGACTGGAGAACATCGGTTAGAGGAGAAGTTGGTTCTGACCCATAGCAACCCTGTATAGGGTTTCTGTGGAGCAACTAGTGAATTTGAACTGCTGACCTTTTAGTTCAAACCAACCTTGCAGCCTAGTGCTTATTCTATAGCACCGTACCAGGTTGAGCTTAATTAGTAAAGAAATGTCTGCCTTAAGCATTGTCCTTTTTAAAAGAATTATTCATATGGGCTCAAATTGACAAGAGAAACTCCAAAGTTTGGATGCTCAGTTAGCAGGCAGTGAGTTTATGTTAATTAGTGGTGGTGGAGTAATTTGATTGGCCGCACAACTTGAAGAATGTAATCGGTGTCACTGAATAACTGCACATGTACAAACTGTTGAATTGGCATATGTTCTGCTGTGTAGATTTTTATCAAAAATATTAAATTACAAAAGAACAATCCAGTGGAACACAATTCTGCTTTAATACTCATGAAGTCACTATGAATGGGAACCAACCCCATGGCAATTGGTTACTGGTCTGTAGAACCAAGCTAAGTAGAGTGGATTGTTGTTGTGGTTATATGCCGTGGAGTCAGTTCCGACTCATAGCCATCCTGTACAGGGTTTCCGAGTCTGTAAATCTTTACGGGAGCAGAAAGCCTCATCTTTCTCCTGCGGAACAGCTGGTAGTTTCAAACTGCTGACTTTGCGGTTCACAGCTCGATTCGTAACCACTACGCTACCAGAGCTCCTTTAAGTATAGTGGGTAGAAGGACTAAAATCTATTGCTTATGGAATTGATAGCCTGATACAAGAGATGTGCAAGTCAACAGAAAATTCTGCTGCCCTGCCATCAGTGCTAGGTTAGCACAAGGTACAGTATGTTATATGAACATGTAGCGGGAGCACTGTCTTAGTATCTAGTGCTCTTATTACCTCACAGTCTAGGGTGCTCCAAGTCTGAATTGAGGGCCCATGCTCTAGAGGAAGGCTTTGTCTCTCTGTTGGCTCTTGAGGAAGGTCCTTATTCTTTGGCTCCTATATCTTCATGTGGCATGGCTACTATCTGCTCCCTTCTCTGCTTGCTCCTCCATCCTAATAGGCTCTTATTACAACTCTAAAGTGATTGACTTAAAATCACACTCTACACTGCTACTGTCTCTGTTGTTGTTGTTGTTATATGCTGTGGAGTCAGTTCCGACCCATAGTGACCCTGTACAGGGTTTCCAAGGCTATAAATCTTTACGGGAGCAGAAGGCCTCATCTTTCTCCCACGGAGCAGCTGGTAGTTTCAAACTGCTGACCTTAAGGTTCACAGCCCGATTCGTAACCACTACACCGTGTCGCTGTGAGTCAGAACCGACTCCATGGCACATAACCACCACCACCACACTACTGAAAACCCATTCCCAAATGGAATTCTACCCACAGGCATAGGATTAGGATCCACAGTACATATTTTGGAGGTACACAGTTCAATTCACAACAGGCCTGCTGTAGATCAGGGAGGTTAGAAAAGACTGCAGAGGGGGTGACCCCCAAGCCAAGTTCTCAGGACTGAGCTGGCAGAGAGCTGGACACAGAGGAGAGTGTGAGGTGTGGGGAAAGGCAGTCTGTTGCATCTTCAAGGTCAGAGGTCTAGATTTAAGAATATGATGGCCTGTGGTTTAAATTCACACTGAGTAAAGTATGGATGAAAAGGGGGAAGTAGCCTGGAACGATGCTGCAGTCACAGAGAGGACTTAGATTAAGTAGGGACTTGTCAGAAGCTTGTACTTCACCCAGGTTTTCTAAGTCAGGAGAGACACATAGCAGGTTTATGATGTAAAAGGAAAAAGATGGAAAATGTACAGCGGGGGTATAAATGGAAGGAGGTGTGGTGCTGAGTGTTAATGAGCTGGACTGGAAGGTCGGTTTGAACTGCAAGGTTGGTGGTTCAAGCTCACCAGCTGCTCCTAGGAAACCCTATACAGAGTTGCTATGAGTTGGAACCAACTCAACGGCAGTTAACAACAACAAGCTGTATGATGAGATATTGTTGAGTTTATTCAACTTTTGAATCTTGGTACACAAGCTAGGTGTGTCTTCCTAACAACCAAGAGATGAGACCAACACAAAACTGGAGGCACAGCAGGATAAGCATTGTGCTGCTAACCACAAGTTCAGTGGTTCAAACCCACCATCCTCTTCCTGGGAGAAAGATGCTCCTGTAAAGATGTACACACTCAGAAACCCTAATGAGCAGTTTCACTTTTCCTATAGGGACACTATGAGTTGGAATTGACAATGAGTTGGTGGTAGGTCAGTGGAAACATGACCATTTTGTATGGTGCTGAGTGATTTGCATCCCTGCGGTATTCAAGGAGAAGCAGTAATACAATTCCACCTGATGCGTTACTTATTACTTTTATTCATGTGATGCCAACAGGTATTTCTGATCTATTACTTTGGTTCCTTTCAGATGATGTGTCTAAAATGGCATTCCTGACCATGACCTTGCCCCAGGGCGGATCCACCCGGATGTATGCTATAACACAGGATACACAGCCGGCTCTGCTCAGCACCTTCAGTGGGGACCGCCGCTTCTCTCGATTTGGTGGAGTTCTGCACCTGAGTGACCTGGATAATGATGGCATAGGTAGGAAAGGAACAGCGTCCTTAGCCAAGTAGAATTGAGCCTGCTAACAGCAAGGTCAGCAGTTCGAATCTACCAGTCATTCTGATGAAGAAAGATGAGGCAGCTTTGGATATTTATAGCCAAAGATTTACAGGGTCGCTGTGAGTCAGAACTAACAGACTTCAGTCAAGCTTCCTGACTAAGACCCACTAGGAAGAAAGGCCTGTGATGTACTTCTGGAAACCAACCGATGAAAGCTCCATTCACAGAAGAACACTGTTTGATGTGGAAGCTGGATTCTGAAGATGGCGCAGGACCAGTGTACATTTTGTTCTCTGACATTCCATCATGGGGGTCCCTCTTAGTCAGAGCCAACATGACAGCAACAGTCATAATGGTGACTGCTGTGACTCTGTAAGATAAGTACTAGACCACAAAGTCGGTTTGAACCACAAGGTCAGCAGTTCAAACCCACCAGCCACTCCTTGGAAAACCTATACAGGTTCACTCTGAGTTGGAAGTGACTCGACAGCACTTAACAATAACAACAATAGTTATAATAGCTTCTACACTCAGGAAAACTTTGAGTCTCCCATGTCACTTGCTATAGATGAATGATGAAATAGGACAGAAAATTTTTGCCTCTGTCAGGGTGAAATTAGTGTAGACTTTTTAAAGGACACATTCGTATTATTTATGGGCTGTTGGTTTGGCACCCAGTAGTGGAACAATGGAGCAGATGACAGGAAGGGATTACTACATAGTTTGTATATATCCAGTACTTCCTTGGTCTCTGATTGTTTTCAGATGAAATCATCATAGCAGCCCCATTGAGGATAGCAGATGTAACCTCTGGACTGATGGGGGGTGAAGACGGCCGTGCGTATGTATACAATGGCAAACACATCACCCTTGGCGACATGACAGGCAAATGCAAGTCATGGTTCACTCCATGTCCTGAAGAAAAGGTAAGGTGTTGTCCTACAAAATTCTACACCCTATGGGAAAGGACCACTACATGCTGATTCCTTGTTAAGTCATGCCCACAGTAAAACTCTTACACTTTTACTTGAACTCGGGGGTCCTGGGGTCAGGACATGATCACTATAGCACTTGTTTCATAGGCCCAAGTCAACCCATTGGCTGCTCCTCGGAAACCCTATACAAGGTTGCTAAGCGTCGGAACTGAGTCGCTGGCACTTAACAACATTGTGCTCTTGAGAAGCCCTGGTGGCACAGTGGTTAAGTGCTTGGCTGCTAATCAAACCATTGGTGGCCTGTTGATAAACTCCTATAAAGAGTACGGCTTAGGAAACCCTCTGGGGCAGTTGTACTTTGTCTTAGAGGGTTACTATGAGTGAGAACTAACTCAAGGGCCCACACTAACCTTGCACATTTACACTGTGCCTAACAGTGTGCCAGCTGCTTTATGTACATTCAATCTATACATCAAAGCTAAGAAGTTGGTACTATGCCCACTTACAGATAGAGAGTAAAGATCAGAGAGGTGGTTTGTTCAAGGGCACACAGGTAAGAAACTGCAGAATAAAAGATTTTAACAAAGATTTTATTCTAAAGCAGATTCTTAACCACTACAGTATGTGTGTGTATGGTTTTATTAGCAATTGTGACCACATTTTCATGATTTTGTTTGCAACTTAATAAACTGTTGTTGCTTTTTTAAAACTTAGTAGCAGATCAAGAATATTTTTCTATGCTATCCTAAATTCTTATCCAATGTAATGCTGACTGCCAAGTGTTTTATCTAGACAAGCCTTGGTTTAACTATTGTATAAAGAGCCCGGTGGTACTGTAGGGTAATAAGCAAGGTTCAAACCCACCAGCTGCTCTGAGAGAGAAGGAGGAAGTGTCCTGCTCCTATAAAGATGTATAACCTCAGAAAACGGATACAGGACTGCTGTGAGTTGGAATTGACTTGATGGCAGTGGGTTTGGTTTTGATACATATTTTCAGTGACTGTTATTCGTCACTTCGGAGTCCTGGTGTGCTGCTGTAAGACAAGCACTCTACCGCAGGGTCAGTTTGAACTGCAAGGTTGGTGGTTCAAATCACCAGCCGCTCCTCAGAAACCCTATACATGGTCAATATGAGTCAGAACTGTACTCGACGACATTTAACCACAACAAAATTATTAGTCACTTAGGTTATTTACAATTTTCATGATTCTAAATAACGATATTTACATGTTAACACTTTAAGAAACAAAGAGTCCTGGTAGAGCCGTGTGTTAAGTGTTGGGCTGCTAACCACAAAGTTTGTGGATCAAACCCACGAGCCACTCCATGGGAGAAAGATGAAACTGTCTGCTTCTGTAAAGATTTAGTCTTGGAAATCCTAAGGAGCAAGTTTACTCTGTCCTCTAGAGTCACTATGAGTTGGAATTGACTCAGTGGCAGTGAGTTCTTTTTATAAACATCAGCTTGTTTTTCTGAGCTAATTCCTAGAAGTGCCATTTTGGAGTGAAAAGGCATGCATTTTTTAAAATTATGTGGGAAATATAGAAAAATAATCATTCTCACTAATGTAAGAGTATATATAATTAAAGATTTAAAAAATAACTCATAAACACTAATAACATTAATAGTCTCCCCCCATTTTTTTTTTCTTTCAGGCCCAATATGTATTGGTTTCTCAAGAAGTAAGTACTTCTTGAAGGTTTCAAAAATGAGAAGTTTTAAAACATGCCTTTTCAAACCCTTGCCGTTTACAACTACTGTGACAAACTCTTATGGTAACTTCTCCAAAGGTCACTAACAGACACTGTATTTCACAGGCAAACTCGAGGTTTGGCAGCTCTATGATCACTGTGAGGTCAAAGGAAAAGGTAAGCACAGGGGCGGCACTTTGATGTTTATATTTGTTCTAAGGCTGGGATTTGGTGAGAATTTATTCTGTTTATATTTTGATAGTATTTTTATTGGGAGACTAGAAGCACACACAGTAAAATTGACCTAATACCATCATTTTTTTTCTTTTTTAATGAAAACCCCCTCCCTTCCCCTCCAATTTCGTCCTTTATAGAAGGGATTAGCAAATTACTACGGTCCACAGGCCAAATCCAGCCTTTTTATACAACCCACGAACTAAAAGACGGTGATTGCATTTAACTTGTTGAGATCCAGAAGGCTGCCTCCTAACACATGCCATTTATATGTCATTCACATTTCACTGCCTATAAAGTTTTATTAAGGAGCTCTGGTAGCATAGTGGTTACGAATCGGGCTGTGAACCGCAAGGTCAGCAGTTTGAAACTGCCAGCTGTTCCGCGGGAGAAAGATGAGGCTTTCTGCTCCCATAAAGATTTACAGACTCGGAAACCCTGTACAGGGTCGCTATGAGTCGGAACTGACTCTACAGTACTTAACAATAACACCGAAGTTTGATTGGAACATAGCCTCACTATTTTTACTCATAGTGTAATGGCAGCATCAGAAACAGTCTGTCACACTAAACCTAAAATACTACCTTCTGACTCTTCACAGAAAAAGTGTGCAATCCTTACCTTATCCAATAACCATTGTTAATATTTTGGTGTGCTTTATTTCAGACTTTTCTTTCAAAACTTTTATATGACTACAAATACACAAACATACAGATGAAATTTATTTCCACTTGTCATTATTTCATTTTAGTGGATTATATTATGTACATATAAAGTTACCTCCTGAGTCGTTTAAATGGCTGCACAGTATTTTATTATCTGGATGCAACATTCTTATTTTATTAGTTCACATCCTCATAGACATTTAAGTTACCTCCAATTTTCCTTTTCTTTAACTGTTACAATGCTTCAGTGAAATGTCTTACATCTACATCTTTATATAATTGTGCAAATACCCTGGAGATATTTCTAGAAGTAGAAATGATAGATCAAAGGTTACACACATTTGAAATTTAATATTTTTTTTAAAAAGGGTTTTATTTTAAAATATGCCTGTAAGTCACTAATGATATAAAGTGAACCATAAAGCATTCATTCATTTTATGATTTTGTATAAAGCTGTGCTAGTCTATGAGAGATATAAAGAAACAGAGGATAAAGACCCTGCTCTTGAGAGAAGCTAAGATTTTTGCATTTGGGAAGTTCAATAAAATGCCTATTGGTACAGCCTGAAGAGTAAGCATTCACTGTGGTCTGAAGGACTGGGAAGCGGCCATACATTTAGAATATGAAACGAGGTCTGTAGGCATGCAGTGGAGGTTCAGTGGTAAAATCCTTGCCTTCCTTGAGGAAGACCTAGCTAGGTTTGATTCCCAGCTAACGTACTCCAAATACAGCTACTTGTCAGTGGAGGTTTGCATGTTACCACGTCAGGTTTCAGCAGAGCTTCCAGACTAAGAGAAGGAAGGCAGGCCTCGAGAGCTGATCCTGAAAACCTCACCACAAATCCAATCGTATGCACAGGGTCCAAGACTAAGAGGCTAACTCAATGGCAGCTAAAACTAACCAGGTCTATGTTGTTGTTAAGTGTCTTCGAGTCGGTTCTGACCCATAGTGATCCTGTATAGGGTTTCTGAGGAGTAGCTGGTGAGCCTGAACCGCCGACCTTGCAGTTCCAGCAGCTTTGCAGTCTGGAGCAATAACCTACAGCGCCACACGAGGACTCCAACCAGGTCTATGAGACTTGGTAAATGCTAAGGGAGAGCCCTGAGCACAGTGGTTAAGCGCTTACAGCACTTCTAACCCACCAGCTGTTGGACAGGAAAGGGATGTGGCAGTCTGCTTCTGTAACAGGTTTTCTTTCAGTTTTTCATGGGGCACTTCGAATCTGCCCTGTAGCATCCCACAAGTCGGGGTTGACTTGACGGCAGCAGGTAATGATTTTGGTTTTAGAAGTGTTAAGAATTGTGGTGACATTGCCCTCTAGTGGCCAGCATTTCAAGTGGCCTTTGCTTTAATCTAAACATTCCAGTCAGTTTGATGATCCACACTTCATTTGCCAGTTTTGGTCCAGAATAACTTTTGGTAGTTTTCAAAAATCAAATCCAAACTCAATGTCTGAAGATGTACTGCCATTGCAATGTTGAAAACTTGTAGCAGGTTTTGAAGGTAATTCTGAAACACAGTTCCTAAAATGTTTCAAGTATCTGGAGCAATATGAGGTGGTGTTAAGCACTATTGAGAAAACCAAGTTGTGAAAGTCATTATTCCAGATATATTGTCCACATTGCACCACAAGTGAAATCCTGGACTAAGCATGTAGCGATTGTACATTTCCTTTAATGCTTTATGTGGATTGTTAATTCCTTAGCTGTGGTTTTTAGAACATAGGGATCTGAGAAAGTGGTATTTCAGCAAGAAGGCATTTAAGTGCAAGCCATGAGGGTCTATTCCATATCTTCATCTTTCATGTCCAGTGCATACCATGATGCTGATAGTTGGGATGTATGAATAATTCATTTTGTCTGTGTTGTGTCTCCTAACAGAACCAAGTTGTCATTGTTGCTGGAAGGAGTTCTTTGGGAGCTCGACTTTCTGGGGCGCTTCACATCTATAACCTTGGCTAAGATGAAAGCCTGCTCTATCTTTCTACCATCCCTCCCTCTCCATGCTGAGTCCTGTCCAGGGAGAGTTCTGGTGGATGCCCGATAGAGCGATGGTAGATCTGATCAGAGGTGGGGCTCCTGACCAGAGTGGAGACACAGCACTACAACCAGGGCGTCTGGAGATCTTAGACAATCACACGATGGCACCAGAAGTATGTGAAATAGGACTGGTGATTCAGGTCCCCTTGCAAAACTTATAGCCTTTGCATTGAAACCTTTCTTCTTTCTCCCCTAACTAGTTTGTCTTTGCTCAGGCCTGTTGGGCAACCTATTTTCTCTTCCACTCAAATACCTATCATGTCCTTTCAATGCTTAAGAAGACTTCTCTTGTGTTCTCTTAGGAAAAAGGCTTTACACAGTTCCTCCTAAAGACACCTTCCTGTAACTGGTGATCTGTCCCAAAGTGTAGCAGAAATCATAGTATCCAGAGATAACATTGGGGAAGCAGGAGACACAGTACAATGAGAATGGACAGCAATGGTAAATCTTAGAACTCCAAAACTATTTGTGAATGATTGTCCTTAATGAAGGCTGTATCAATATTTTAGAGTGAAGGATAAATACAAATACTAAAACTCGATCACCTGTTTTCAAATGCCTTTGCAGAGATGACTGTTCTAACAGCGTATCAACCCAGAGCCTAGTGATGTCCTACCTAAGTCATACTAAGAAGGGCCTTTGTTAGTTACTTTGTTATTGTGTGCCATTTAGTAAGTTCTGACTCATAGTGACCCTGTATAGTGTTTCTGAGAGTCGCTGGTGGGTTTGAACAGCCGACTTTGTGGTTAGCAGTCCAGTGCTGACCCTCCAGCACCACACCTTAGGTTGCCACCAGTTGTGCCAACAGGGAAATTAGAGAAGGGAGCACCGCCTGGCTGAGCTGAAGACGACTCACTAGGGAAGGGCCCAGGAGAAATGAAGCAGGCCTTGACCTCACTGCTCCCTGGGCTGCTTCAGAAGGTGAACTTCATTTCCAGCCCTGCAAGTGTGACACACATGTAAGGAAAAGGCAGGCTTCACGTTCATCAGTACTTCAGCCAGGAACACAGCCAGAGTTTTACACTATCAGCAGACACAGGAACAGTGAAATGGAAAAACACATTAACTGGTTGATTATTTTGTATCTATTGGGGAAAGCACTTCTTTTTTTCTGATACTGGTGGTGGTGTGCTGTGGAGTCGGTTCCGACTTACCGTGACCTTGTACAGGGTTTCCAAGGCTGTAAGTCTTTACGGAAGCAGAAAGCCTCATCTTTCTCTCACAGAACAACTGGTAGTTTCGAACTGCTGACCCTGAGGTTAGCAGCCCAATTCGTAACCACTATGCTACCAGAGCTCCCTACTAGTGAACTGATATAAAAGCAGGAGAAAATTATGACAAGAGCCCTCTCAGCTTCTCTCGAGGCAGAACTGGTGGAAGGGACGGGAAGGAAAATCTAGATGAAGGGCAGAAGTCATAAGTCAAGGAAAAGCTACTCAGGTGAAAACTGTGAGCCTACAGTGGGAATACAGATGAAAATCACCTAAATGGGCACCTACTTTCCTAGCACCTTTGAATCCCTCAGGGGATGATCTCACCCCGTTATAGCACAAAAAGGACATAAAACACCACTTGGTTATGTTTGTGTAGCAATTACTGGCAGTTCAACCTATTTGAAGAATTATTTTTAATTAAAAGGAAGTATCTTTTTAGGGGACCTGAAATTACTTAACTGTATTCACTTAAGAGTTGCTACGTCTGAGTGTAGAACAAACTGATGACGCTGGCACTGCATTTGAATAAAGGCATTTCCCTCGGATATTGGATCCTTCCATCTGAAAGATGCATACTTCTGTACTGTGTTTGTCATTTTACTTCACCAAGCAATGTTGTTTAAGTGCCGTCCAGTCAGTTCTGACTCATAGTGGTCCTGTATAAGGTTTCTGAGGAGCAGCTGGAGAGTTTGACCCACCAATGAACTGCTGACCTTGCGATTTAAATGACCGTGTGGTCCAGCGCTTTATCCCACAGCTCCACACCAGGAGATAGGGGCTGCATTTAAACAGGACCATTACTGGTCCAACTCCAATGGCTTTATGTTTCTCAATGCCTATACATTATTAGATAGCAAGAACCAGGTGGAGAAGGTTAAATAAAACCTACAGAACTGAAAACATTTTCAAGTTTATAGGATTGTAAACATAGCAGCCCCACAAAGTGTTATAAATCTGTATTCCTACTTTTGAAGGTCAAATACATGGCAAACACAAGAAACCTGGCATGCAGAAAAGGTCAACTTGAAAGTCTATTATACCAATAAGTGGATTGCATTTTCTCCTGAAGTATGAACTTTAGCTCTAATAACTGAATCTGAAATGGTTACTAGTGATTAAAATGGAATGCTCTGTAAGATTAGGATTTCTCATTAACACAAATTTGAATATACACAACAGTATGACTCAAGATTATCTTTATTTCAAGATATGAGAATACGTTTACATATCTGCACTTTTGTCTTCTTACTACCTGCATATAGTAGATGAGAGTTAATGTTATACCATTTGTATGACAGCCTGAAGACACTGTGAGCTTGAAAACAGCATTCAGGCCTCTGGCTGCCCTACTCCAACCACCACCCATTACACACCCTCTACAGGTGCTAGTGAAGCAGTGAAAGGAAAGCCTAAGTCCAATATTTTGACTATGAATCATAATTCCAGAAAATCACAACTCCAAACAAACCAAACCAGACCTGCTGCTGTTGAGTTGATTCTGACTCCCAGTGACCCGCCAGGACTGGGCAGCAGGCCTTGCAAGTTGCTGAGGCTACAGTCTGGACTGAAACAGACGGTCAAAGCCCTCTCCTGTGGAGCCTCCGGTGCATTCCAACCACCAGCCCTTCAGGTAGCCACAGAGCGCTCGCTACCACAACACTGGGGCTCCTTCCAGAATATGACTACAATTTTTAGAATAACTCACCAGAGAAACAGCTTTTTAATATGAAATTGTTTAGTGGTCATCACAACTTATTTTTACTAAGAGTAAAGTAAACATGTAATAGCATCCTAAAATGACACTTGTTCTACATTTTTTAGAGGTCTTAACCACAGGCTGGTGGGTCAAATCCGAGGGAGCAAGATAAGGCTGTCTGCTCCCGTGAAGACTGATAGCTCTGGAAACCCTAACAGAGCAGTTCTACTGTGTCCTACAGGGTCACTGTGAGTCAGAGTCAATGGTCACTACAAGACCGCTCCACAAACACGTCTCAGTATTTTTGTACCTCATCCTTGTATCTGTTTAAACAGGAGATATAATTACTTGCTTACTCACATAAACAAATGTTTGTTACTCTACCACCTTACTTTGAAATAGTAGTTAATGTGCTCACAGACTAATTACAAATCTAAAACCACTGAACTTCACTTTTCTTTGGCATAGGATGTTTTATTATTGAAAGGAACGTTTACACAAGAAGCATCTTGCGATTGCCAAGGCAGAGCTAGCTGACATTTGAAATCATACTTAATCTTAACCACCTTCAAGAACCTTATAAGCTATTAGTAAATTCTCTTAGCAGACTTACGAGGTAGTTGTATTCTTTTACTTTATGCTGATGGGACTGGACAAAAAAAAAAAAAAAGTTTTCACCCAAACTCATAAACTAGGTCAGTAAGGAAAATGACTAAGGAATAATAATGACCAAAAAATCCTAGTCTATGTCTGATCTTAGTCAAATCAAATTTGACTCTGTGGGCTGCCAACTTCTTGACATGTCCCAATGAAGCAGTATCTATTTCCTATTGTTCAGTGATAACCTAAGACCAAAATACCATTTGTGCACTTTGAGGCGTGCCAAGAGTGCCCTGTGATATTAAAGTGTTACCAGAGATGCTCGTGAAAATGGTCAGGCTCCCAACACTAGAGAACACCAACATATACTCACATCCCAACAAGCACACACCAAGTGTGTTCCACACACAGACTGCGGGGCACAACGCGGGCTCTCAGTGTTCCAAGACAAGTCTAGACTGTTTCTCGTCTCGGTCTCCTTGTGCTGGCTTCCATGGCCACACACGGAGCACAGCAGACCTAACTTACAAGGCCATCTGTCTTCTTTCACATCAGCTACTGGACTGGCATTTGTATTCCTAATCACCAAACCACCTGGTAAATGGGCCCCTCATAGCACAATTTTAGGACCGCCAGTTAGGTCCTCACCGTCATCAGGCTAGGCGTGATGACACATACTCCTAGGATACGTACAGTGCGATCGATTCTGGTGACACGCTGGAACCTCCCACGCTACTTTTAGAGGAAAGTTAACTATAATGTGATATTACATAGCCAAAGGCCCCGATTTTAAAAAGAGAGTATGTCAACTTTCAGACTTGCATATTGTCATTTTTCAAAATCCTAAACCTGACTCTAAAAACTAAAGGTACCAACAGTTTATCTATCTATCTTCTTGCTTTAGGAAGCCCAACAGTGGGGTGTAGGCAAATAGCTCGATTAAGCTACACATTTTCCTTTTATTTGGGGGGGTGGTATATCCAATGTGCTCTAAAAAACAGGCAATGAACAAAGGAGCTATAAATAGCATCAAAATGGGAAATGCTTGCTTTCAACTTGAACACCAAAGGCTTTAATTATAGCCAAAGAAAATTAGTTTGAGGAGTGCAGAAGTAAAATCTAGAATCCATATTAAATTATTTTTCCTTTTGATTGACCTTCTATAATAGGGGGCAAATACAAGAAAATATAGTTATCAAGTATTAATTTAAAGCCCAACATCCAGACTTCAAGGTTAATACATATTCCGTTAGCTTTCAGCCACCTGAGAGTGAGGAAATTCACATGATTTTCCGAACTAAGAATAAGAACTAAGACTGACAGCTCTTAGAACTGTGGGCTTGTTAAATTTATAAACTTCATGTGGCAGGAGACTGTACTTTTCCTGACATGTATAAATTAAATAAAATATATAAAACCATCTGCTCCTATGTTAATCTCTTTATGCCTCACATTATGTTTATACAAACAGCTTGTTTGCAGAATGTAGAATCCTGATTTTTTTTACAGCAAGTACTTTGCTTCTTTTTTCAAATTTCTGAAAATGAAATTAAATTCTAGTACTTCAACTGCCAAAAGACTTTTTACCACCAGGCAGTATCATTTTAATATCAGTGGTACTTTTTTACAAGCCCGAATCTATATAAAATAAGAATTTCAGAAGTTTCTTGTGACTCCCATTGAAAAAAATCTCCATTCTTGTGCATGTTCCTAGCGGTTTGTTAGGATGTTCCCACTTGATCCAAGTCCATCCGGCCTGAGACTGGTCTTTACTTCCATCCTTCTGTCAGCCCGAAGGGACTTTTTAGGTAAAGAAGCCATCTAAATAAGGGAGGAAGATGGATTTTAGTTTGTGTCTTAATTTCATATAGAGCATTATTCAGAGGTGCAATCTCCAAGAACAACAGAAAGAGACAGGAGGTAAGCTATGTGTCTCTTCTCAATGCGAACAATACAAAGGGTTTCAACCCTTCAAACTACTTCGGTTATGATAAAATCCTGCAATAGAATTGCTAACATCTGTCTAAGTGTGTAAAGTCTGTTGATGTTCTTCTAAGGTAAAGGGTTTATTTCTAACTTACTTATTGTGTTAGGCAATTTGCTAAGTCCTTTATACATATTATCTCATTTAATTCTTGCAAAGACCCTCAGACAGCTTGTACTGACTTAAGTAACAGATAAGAAACTGAAGGAGGCGCTAAGGGAAATATTTTGCTCAGGGCCACATAACCCAAATCAAACCCACTGCTATAGCCATCGATTCTGACTCACAGTGAGCCTGCAGGACACAGTAGGACCACCCCACAGGGTTTTCTGAGACCACAAATCTTTACAGAAGTAGACTGCCTCATCTTTCACCTGAGTGACAGGTGGTGGGTTCAAACCACTGACCTTTTAGTCAGCAGTCCAATGCTTAACTGACTGCACCACCACCAGGGTCCCTTCAAGAGCCAGAAATCCTTTGAGAGTTTGCACGTAGACTATCTGGTTTCAGAACCCATGAGCGCACACTGTCTGCTACAAGCCACACCCCACATACCATATGAGGCAGGGGAGCTTCTAGTTGCCGTCCAAGGAATGAAAGCAAACGCCTCCAGATTAGTCCACTTCCCATAAACATAATGCCTGTGATCAACCAGAACAATCGGGGGTCCTAAAATAGAAAACACTGTTAATTTTAAGCACAAAAGGCTAGACTCCTCAGAGATAATACTTACGGAATTATTATTAGACCAAAGTTTAAAAGAAACCTGTTATTTGTACAGTAGTCTTTCTTGTTGTTGTTGTTACATGCCATGGAGTCGGTTCCGACTCATAGTGACCCCTGTACAGGGTTTCCGAGGCTGTAAATCTTTACGGGAGCAGAAAGCCTCATCTTTCTCCCATGGAACAGCTGATAGTTTCAAACTTCTGACCTTGAAATTAGCAACCCGATTCGTAACCACTATGCTACCAGAGCGATAGTACCCAGAGACTAAGAATCTTAAATCAGAAGGTAAATACATTTTATAAGAGTGAATAGCTTTTAAAGTAGTGGGTTACATGTTGGGCAGCTAACCACAGGGCTAGCAATTCGAATCCATCAGCTGCTCTGAGGGAGAAAGATGAGGTTATCTGCCCCCCTAAAAACTTACAGCCTCAGAAGCCTTCAGAGGGGCGCTATGAGTCGGAACCGACTCAATGGCGTGCAGCAGCACCTTAAGTCTACTACTCAGAGTTGTGTTTACTGGGCAAGTGTCATCCCAATTTTTGTTTATATACATACAAATTTTAATAAACACATCCAGAGGACGTATGACTTAACAATTTTTTGCTTATAGCCAGAGTTTCCAAACCTGAGCTGAGGTACCCTGAGGCACTGCTGTACCCCATGCCATTTTATAAATCTCAGGGAAGCAGCAATACCCAGGGGCACCATGAAGACTGCCATTATTATGCTGTTTTACCCTCATTACTGCATGAAAGAACTCTTGGTTACTTCTTTTGGCCTAAGGATATTGTATGGAGTCCTGGTGTGGCGCTGCAGGATAAGCACTAGACCGAAAGGTCAGTTTGGACCGCAAGGTTGGTGGTTCAAATTCACTAGCTGCTCTTTGAAGAGCCTACACAGGGTAGCTAGAGTTGGAACTGATCTGATGGCACTTAATAACAGCAACAACAAAGGATACTATGAAACTACCAAAATAGTTTTGCAACCAATGACATACGATAAACATTTTCCTTCACAACACTTTTTTTTGTTACTTCTTTGCGGTGTAAATGTTTTTCGTTAATTAACTTACAGAATCACAGACTTGAAACTTGACCTTTCACAGGAAAGGGACTCCAGCTACAGCTACGTTATTAGGTGGTCTCTAACGTTTGTTTGGAGTCCTAGGGTGGTGCCATAGGATCAGCACTTGACCTCAAGGTCAGTTTGAACCATAAGGTCGGTGGTTCAAGCTCGCCAGTCCTTGGAAACCCTATACAGGGTCACTGAGTTAGAACCGACTCACCGGCACACAACAATAACCACCACCTTTGGTTAGCTCCAGTGATGAGAGAGCTTTCACTTTTCCCCCAGGCAGCCTGTTGCACACTGATCAACTATCACTGTTGGAAATAACTTTTATATACTGAGCAAAAATCCACCCTAAGACGTCAGCAAAAGTGCAAACAAGAATTAGATATCACATTTCCAGTTATCCAAAAAGATAGCTTTCAGTAAGCAAACATTCTGTTCAATTGAGTTTTAGCATACACAACTCCCTGTTGCTCTACACTGTGGATTGGTTCTGTGGTTCCCGATAAATCTCAAGTCTGAGGATGCCCCAAAGTGATGACTTCGAGAAGACGGCCAAGTCAGAGAGGAGAACAAACACAATCCCAGGTGCCATTAAAACACACACACACAGCATAGTATGAGACTCCAAGAGAGGGAGAAAGTCTGAGGTGGAGATTTAATGTTTGCTTGGCCATGCCTCATATGTAGCATGTTCCTTCCCATCTGGTTATTTTGTTACCTATTTTTTTAAATTCTTGGTGCCCTTTGGCTCCTCTACTGTACGGCCTGCCAACATCATTTAGAAATAGCTTATCTTTCCTAGGACACCATGTTGTGCCACAGAGTAAGAGAGTACTAAAAGCTGATGGCGACATGTCAAAAACACTTGGATGCATCAAAATAAATGACGACAGTAACAGATAAGCTCAGTGAGTGAAGTGGGGATCCATGAGTCCATGCTGATATCAACGAGTAAAAGAATAGGCAGTGGGGCAGAAACACAAGCTCCTCCTTACAATACAGTAACAACTTAGAAAGTCATCGGACAACTCTCAGCCAACTCAGGCAAGGATCATCAGTGGCTACTGAGACAGATTTCAATCATTTCAACAATGGGATCCTCACCTCTTCAAGAGAAGATTCCAAATTCATTCCAAACGCAACTCCCAGTAGTCCAAAGAGCGAGAGAGAGAACGTTCCCATAGTCAACTGTAGGTTCAATCTCATCATCACATTGCGGTGGCTGGAGAAAGAAAGGTCTTCTCTGACTACATACTGCAAAGTATCTAAGAAATCTATTAAAGACCAAGTGGCTCTAATCTATGTCATTAAAAAAAAAAAAAAAGGACATACTTCCATGTATAGTTATAGATGATGATGGTTTAATTCCACTAATAATTACAGTTCCTTAAAGGCTTTACTACTTTTTAATTATTATCATTTTATAAAGAAAAGACTTAACAAGTATTTTACATTAATGATTTCTTACCTGTCCAGATTGATGAAAATAATACTTTGTGAATCATCAATCAGTACTCTAAGTTCCCGAGATGCATTGGAAAGATCTTCGGCTAATCGGTAGTAGTTTTCCAAGAGCAACTCCATCTCTTCAGCATGGTCAATTCCACTACTGCTCTTCTCACTGCAATCCAGAGATACCACAGTTAGCAGGCTGCCAATATGTGCATCATATGTTCAGTATCCCAATACCTCCTGAATTATTATTGTTCAGTGAAAAGCTAGCCTGCTTTTTCTATTGCCATGACAGAGACCACCAGTCAGTGAATGAGCACTTGTCAACAAGACACTACACACTACACCGATGATCAAAGCACAGGGGGCACTCCTGTAACGGCTCTATCACGGCCCCTGGCCAGGAGTCCATACAAACACACCCTACCAGTTACAGGACAATCCTGATGTGTGGAAACCAAGGAAGAAGCGCAAATCCAAACCACTGTCCAGAAGACCAAAATGTAAAAAGGAACGTTAACACTCTTCCTTTCCCAGGTACAAATGCGATGTCATTTTCAGGTGGAAAGAGGAATGTTTTTCAATGTTACAACATAGTTATTTTTCTCACCTTTACTTATGTCCGACTCCACTGAGGAGAAGGGATGTTGAAGTGCTCTGTGAAAGATATTTATGTCACAAAGCACATTTCAGAGACAACTGGCCGAAATAAAGCAATCAAGAGTTGCACTATGTTTCTGTTTCTGTTACTAAATCTACACGCTATAGATAATATCAAGCTATTATCCTATTATCAGAATATAGATAATAATTTCACAAAAACGCTAAGAAAATATAAAATTAATAGGCTGCAGAAACTATACACATTCAGATGTTTGTATTAATTTCTAATACTGGTCTAACCTGAGAAATGCAAAATATTTTGTGTATTTAAAAAGGAAACATTTGTGCACAACTAAAAAAAAATGAAAAATTTCTTAGCTCATGAGATACAGGTATATGTTGTTCTTGTGTTGCTAAAAGTTATCAAGTTGGTTTTGACTGGTAGCAATCCTATTTGTGAGGAGTGGCTGGTAGGTTTGAATTGATTATCCTACAGCACCACACCAGGACTTGAAATTATTATTTTGGAGTTTTTATATTACACCAAACCCACAGAATTTATGCCAAGGTCTTATCTATCCCCTACACTCTCTCCCTCCCTTTATGTAAATCTACCTCCCTCTTCTCCACTGTACTCTAGCTAAGTTGTCTGGGTAGATGCGTGTGGTCAGTCCCTTGAAGATAAAGACAATAACTGCGTGTTTATCTTTACACTCACCATGGCCCCGCAGAATGCTGGGTATGCAGTATGCACTAATATATCCCCGTTAAATTGAATTTGAGGTAATAACGCATGGAGGTTAAAATGAAACAACTGAGGCTGGTTGAAAAGCTCCTATATTCTGTAGTCCAGAGAGAAGCTACATTCTCTGGAAAATCATTCCCAATAAACAAAGACAGGAAGTAACAGACGTGGTCACACACTTACAAGACTTGGGGGTCACTCCATTTTGTCAGACACAGCTCTTCCAGCAACTCTTCCTCATCCAAGATCTCCAGAATGGACTCTTTGAAAACTTTAATATCTGTTTCTAATTCTGATAAGCTGTCAGAGCAGTAGTATGGAAGTGATTAATATACATGGTTAGGAAATTAAGCAGTCCTATTACTTAATGATACAAGTCTCCGCATAAACTGTTTTTATCTCAGAAAAACACATTCACCGTGAATCTCAGATTTTCTGGTTAGGGAATTTATTTTTATTCTTAGTAAACATGGCATTGATAATGTAAAGACAGAGAATACACTCTTCACTGATGAAAACGGTCTTAACAATTTTTAGACAAGATGTTACTGATTTCATGAATCTTAACTGTTAAATGCTTAAATTTTTTAATATACATTAACTTTAAAAAAATTTTTTTATTTTATGTTTTATTGTTGAAACTATGCAGAGAACACACACCAACCCAACAATTTTCCACGTACAATTTGGTGACAGTGATTAGTCTTCAAGATGCGCAGCCCTCCTCAGCCCCCTTTCCGAGCTGTTCGTCCTAAGCTTCCGATTTAGCCTTTTGAGCTGTCGTTCTCAATTGGATTTCAGAGTTTTTAAAAAAGGTTACATACAATGCTCATGGCAGACCTTCTTTATTAATGAAGCTTTACTAATGTTTGGGTTGAAGATTTTAGGGGATATTTTTGGCTTAAGATTTTAAAAATTATTTCAGGGCAACTGTTTTGGGGTCAAACTGTTATGGAGATTCTGTTGTTGTTGCTTTTGAGTTACATCGAGGCAGTTCTGACTCATAGCGACCCTGTATAGGGTTTCCAAGGAGCAACTGGTGAGCTTGAACTGCCAACCTTGCGGTTCAAACTGGCTTTGCAGTCCAGTGCCACAAGGGGTACAAATTCTGACAGCATGGTTATAAAACAATGATGTAAATTAATTAAAAGACTCTTCTTAAATTATGGAATGCATTGTAAGAATATAGAACATGGAGTGTGGCGGGAGAGAGAACTGGATTAGAATTTAGATCTGTCATTTACTAGCCATGTAAGTTTAGGCAAGTTCTCTACTCAGCCCTCTAAGCTTCAGTTGAATCACCTACAAAATGAGGAAAGCATCATCTGCCAGATAGTGAAAAGGACCTCTGGTGTGGCACTACAGGTTAATGCACTGGACGGCAAGGTCAGTTTGAACATAAGGTCGGCATTTTAAGTTCACCAGTTGCTTCTTGGAAACCCTCTACAGGGTCGCTATGAGCCCAAACCAACTCGACGACACTTAACAACAACAACAGCAGCAACAGAATGCTTTATGTGCAGTATCTACTGAATGATACAGGTCTATGTACTCTCTGTAGCTCGAGTTCCCACCTAGGCTTCTTTGCATCTTTAAGATGTTGTTGTTGTTAGGTGCCATTAAATTGGTTCTGACTTACAGCGACCCTGTATAGAATTTCCAAAGAGCAGCTGGTAGATTTGAACTGCCGACCCTGTAGTTCAAACAGACCTCGCAGTTCAGTGCTTATCCTACAGTGCCACACCACAGGACTCCATCTTTAGGTTAAGAAACCCCCAAGTTTTAGACCATGAATTGAAAACCAAATATGGCAAGGAGAGTAGGTCATATAGTAACAACTGTCATTACAATTAGCAAGACTAGCTAGATAAAACAGGTAATAATCACATTAATGGAGTCCTGGTGTGATGCTGGGGGCTAATGCACTGGACTGCAAAGGTTGGTTTGGATCGCAAGGTCAGCGGTTCAAGCTCACCAGCCGTTTCTAGGAAACCCAACACAGAGTCGCTATGAGTTGGAATCAACTTGATAACACTTAACAACAGCAACATATCCCATTAATATTTCATCTGAATTAATGCTCAAATTTTCAGTGTTAGGCCTATCGAGACAGAAGTTTCAAGACATCTGCTACTAACTCCCAACCAGGTAAAACACCCATACCTACCTTTTACTATTTTGTAGTAAGATGTGCAGCTTGCTTCTGTCTACAGAAGAATGCTTGGGATCCACTAAAGCTTCCAACGTCTCAAGGATCACTGGGTGCAAAATGCTAAGTTTTCCCTGAAGAGTGTTGATCTAGATAACAACATGACCTTTCATAAGAATTAAAACAATCCTTTTAGAATACTCAGGGTCAGTGAATCCTCTGATTACAAACAGAAATCTACAAAGCTAGAAATGCCAGTAACATTTCACATGGTCACTGCTGGAATACTTAATCTAAACTATCCCAAAACTAGACCTCCTGGTTTAAGAGAATCACACATATGCTATTAAAGGGCATCAGGTTTGGCTGACAGGGAATTAAGCTCATAAGTATCATCCCCGACAGACACTTACTACAAAAAAAAAGGGGGGAAGGGAGGGGGTTAGGTTTATGTTTGGTAAACAATACCAATGTTCTTGGTAAAAACAATATAATTCACAATTCCTATGAAGAAAGCTCTTTTGAAAATGAATTGCAACGTGGACTTTATGGAACCTCCTTGTACTTATTCCAGTTCCTATAGGCTTGGCTGAGCTTCAGCACGTATGCACTAGCACACCGATTCCAGTACCAGTTCTAGTTGCCAGTGCGTCTAGTCTGCCTCCTGGGAACCCCAGGTGTAAGCGTAGAACTGGGCTCCAGAGGGTTTTCAATGGCAGGTCTTTTAGGAGATTGCCAGGTCTTTCTTCTGAGGAGCCTCTAGGTGGACTTGAACGTCTAAACTTATGGATAAGCACCTTAGTGAAAACTATTTGTGTCACCCAGGGACTCCAGTATAGCTATACTAGTTGATGAAATATTGAAAAACTTCCAATTAGTAGACAACAGAATGGCAACAGAATGAAGCACTGAAATTAATTGAAGATATAAATTCCAGCATAGACGTTTTATCTCAGAAACAATTACTAGGAAACATATAATTAATAAACCTAACATTGTTTGTTTTTGTTTGGAGATGGAAGTGCCTGCTTTATATATCCTATTACTTCTTTACGGGATCAAAGAGTTCTTCAAGTTCAAAAATCCTTCAGGGGGAGTTGGAGGCAAGAGGGGAGAAGATAGCTAAACTGAGGCAGGCATAATTTTTTAAGCATCCAACAGGTATACCAAGTCACCTGCCCAGCAAGGTGTGGACTCAGGTAGCAGGTAGGGAGGCTGCCAAGGTCACTGACATAGGCAGGTGTTTATGTGGGGCATGCCTGCTCATCATATGCAATGGTCCAGCAGATGGGTTTGAGTTTTCCTTTATTTGAAAACTTATCCCTTATAGGAGGTGGCTATCCTTGCTTAATGTGTCGTGGTTATTCAGAAGGAAATCCTCCTGGAACTACATTTAACGGCACAAAGAAGGTGTGCCCCAGTGGATAGCCTGAAGCTCCTCTATTCTTCCCATGGCGATAACACCATGCCAGTCCAATCCCTCTCGCCACACTTACTGGAAGTTCTGTCTAACGTCTGTACTCCCGAGAGCTTACCCAGTTACATCATCAACCATTGCATGCATCTTCTTTTCTTCCCCTCTTCTGCTTTTCCTTTGCTTCTAACTGGGCTCTAATTATTCACCATCTCATTGCTGTTATTAGCTCGTGCCATCCCCTAACTAACCTGAGCAGGGCATGTTGCTATCTCTTGCTCCTCAGTTAAGGAAGGCAGACAAAAGAAAAGGGTATTAGTTACCCAGTCCCCATGCATGCCACGTCCCTATACTCTCCTTCTAAGGCCAATTCATGTATGCAGCTAGTTCCTGACTAGTCAGGGAAAAAAAGGTAATGCAAGATGTTGGGGGGTAGGAAAATAGTGAACAGCCCTTATTCAGGACCTGACAGGATTCCCACACACCAGTAACTATCAGTTCAATGGAAGAGGCTTTAGAAGAACTGGATGGTTCCCTTTGTCAGTCCAGGTTCAAACACATGTATCATTTAGCTGCCTCAAACAAAGGATCATCCAAATACATCAAAGACTCATTTGGGAAGCTTCAGAATAATGTGATGAATGATTTGTGCTATAATATTTATTACGTCTAAGCAGTTTTATAACACAATTTAATCTAGAGACGAAAATGGAACACATTTTATTTTTTTATTTATATATTAATTTGCAAGATATTTCAGTTGTTATATATGTTGAAGACAATTATTAAAACTAGAACAACCTTAAGCAAAATTAAAAACAAGCTCACCCAATATTGCAGGAGTGCTTCTATAGCTCTAAACTCAAAAGGTAAAGGGTATGTGACAAGCTGACCCTCTTCAGCCAACTGGGAAGGAAGCTCCCGGAACAGCCATTGCTCCAAATTTAAATTACGATAATCTAATATAAGAAGGCACTCTGGAGTTATCACAGCTTTCAAGTACTGTAAAAGCAAACAAATATATATATTATGTATATACATATACATATATATATACATATATACATATACATGCATATAAATATATATGCCCAAACACCCAAAATACATATATAAGTACTATAAACACAAATACATATTATATATAATGCTCTCACCACACAAACATATACAAGTTACAGAGCTGTATGAAAAAAATAATATTCATAAAATAAGGTTTAACAGTTAACCAATTTTAGATTATGCCTCAAGCAAACCACTGTAGAATTTTAAAACCATTGGTCATTTAAAAAAAAAAAAAAATCTAAAATATGGAGGGCTTCAAAAACTTTGTGGAAAAATGCCATTATCTTACATTTCCATTTTCCCATGAACTTTTTGAAACTTCTCCTAAAACCTCTTACTTTCAACAAAATGAGAATTACTTACAAAAAATTACGTTATTAAGACTTCTGGGATAGTCTTAGAAAAATAGGCAATAAGTGGGCATGATAAAGTCTTGAGTTAGATACCAAAAAGACTTTCAGAAAAAATTTCATTTAATCTTAATTGTTGCTAAATATTGCTGAATCAGTTATGACTCACAGTAACCCTGCAAAGAGTGGCTGGTGGGATTGAACTACCAGAAATAGAAAACTTTCTCCTTAAATTGTTACCAATAGCTGTTAAGCTTAATTGAAATGGGAAAGCTAAAACATCACCTTAAATGGTTCAAACAGCATGGAATTAGAAATGATTTGAAAGAGAACGATTGGCATCTTTATGTTATTAGAGCATTATAAAGTATTAAGAGCAGTTTATGGCTACTACTTTCACACTTTTATACAGAAATGTTGACTTTTGGAAGAAAGCAAGTCCCACACCCACACAGGGACAGTACCACTGAGCCTGTGCCTTTTTATCTGCTTTAGCCCCATGGAAAAATTGATGTTCACAGCAACTGTGAGTCTGCTGTATTCTTGAGTAGGCAAGGGAAGAGAGCATATGTTAGTAAGATTCCCTCCAAAATAAAAATTTACATTTGTTTTTAAGTGCTGCAGAGTCGATTCTGACCCATACCAACCCTGTATAAAGTTTCCAAGGAGCAGCTGGTGAGTTTGAACCACTGATCTTGCAGTTCAAATGACTTAGCAGTCTGACGCATTAGCACACAATGCCACACCAGGACTCCAAATTTTACATAAATTCATACAATTTACTAATCTTAACTTTAAGAGTATATCCTGGTTCTCCAAATAGCCAGAATATATTCTGGCTATTTGGAGAACCAGGATATACTCTTAAAGTTAAGATTAGTAAATAATTAAGACATAAATTGGAAATAATTAAGAAAGTTTCACCTATTATAAAGAAAAATTCTTCTATCATTTCAGATGTTAGAGATTAAGGTGAATATTGTTCAAGTAATGAGCAATGTTCCGTGCTAGCTGACTTTTGCTAAAAGTACACATGTAGAAAGCATATAAAAAGTTCTACTCCAACTAATACATTGATATCTTGTTTCATACAGGTATTTACATTTCCAAATTACTTTTAACCTAGCTACTAATCAACATTTTATTGTTGTTGTTAGCTGCTGTCGACTTATACAGGTTTCTGAGCAGCAACAGGTGAGTTTGAACCGCTAACCTTGCAGTTTGAACCGACCTTGCAGTCCAGTGCACTAACCTGCAGTGGCACACCAGGACTCCTAATCAACATAGTAAGCAATTTTTATAAGGCTGTGGTGGACAGATATAGATGAAATAAAATAATATACCTCCATTCTCATGATAATCCTATTGTTTCTGGTTGTGATGCTCATTACGTGCTGAAATCGCAAATCTCTGGCTTGAAGTCCTAATTCTTGGTATAACTCAATTTTCTTCCTTTCTATATATAAAAGAAACATTTTAGTAAACATTGTCCTAAACAATTAGGTTTGAGCACCCACCAAGTTAATTTTCTCTTACAAATTTCAAAAGCTAAAAAGAGTCTTCTGATGCCTTATAATACCCATTTTTAATCTCAAAACAATACTTAGGATAAAAGTGATGAAACTCTCAATTATTCTCTATGTCTCTTATCCATACTTCATAAAATTTCTCTGAACTTAGAAGCCCCACAAGTCTCACAGGTAGAATTATACACATCCTCTTTACCAGTCTCACAGGTAGAATTATACACATCGTAGCCATATCTCAAGTTTTGTATCAAGTTCACCAGTCGCTTCTTGGAAACCAGCGGCTTTTAACAACGAATTATCTCACTAGGGAGTCCAGTGCGGTGCTATAGGATAAGCACTGGTCAGCTATACATACAGTGGTTTAAACCCACTAACCACTCCTCAGAAACCTTATACAGGGTTTCTATGAGTACAACATATCTCATTAGAACTCTATTATCACTTTCTAAGCCTAGAAATAGGTCATTTTTCTTGAATATGAATTTTGTACAATTACATTTTCTATTTTTTCACACTCATCATCTTCAATATTTTAGGTCTGTGAACTTATCCAGAAGAGCTGAATCTTCTTTGTGTTGAATTAATAAAAAATGAGAAAATAAATTCAGCTCTTGGACTAGATTTTCCAACCTGGAATCCAAGAATTTATACTGGTTCTAGTCGTATATGTACTCATAGAGTCAAAGCACACCTATCAAAGAGCTGTTTCTTTTGAAGAGGATACTGAACAAAAAAGTACTCAAAATACCCCACTAGATCTCAGCAGTGGCACAGTCAACATCGTGGAGTGATGAGGGACGGGGCGATCAGACAGCAGAATAAACGACTAGTTTCACTTTTACAAATAACTGTCTAAGATACATAGGCTGAATGGGCATGGGAGTTTGGAAGAGAATATTTGTTCTTAGCTGCAAACACACTTATGAATGTGGTGGAGCATACAGGTGGTAAACTGATAAAAAATTCTGAGAGATTATCAAACATTGTAAGGCAGTGAGTTCCTGGGGGCTCAGGATCATAGTTACGGGATACCACGATCAACTGGCAAAACACAGTCCACAAAGTAGTGACTGGGATCTTAAAAGCTCATGAGAGGCCACCTAAGATGCAACTATTGGTCTGTCCATGTGTGGAACAAAGTGATGAAAACTGAAGCTGCTTGGGATCAAATGAACCAATGGAGCAGGTGAACATCCATCACTAAGACTGTGAGACCAGGAGAACTATACAGTGCCTGGCCACCACTACCAACTGCTCTGAAAGGGATCACATTACAAGGTCCTGGATAGAGTGGGGGAAACAGTGGAACAAAACTTAAAATTTAAAAAAGCCAAGTTTATTGGTCAGACAGAAACTAGAGGAACCCAAGGCTATGGCCCTCGACCACCCTTCAGGTCTGGAATGGAGCACACCCTCATGTACCAATTTTTAGCTAAGCAGGAGATAAGTATATAACAGGGACAACAACACTAGTAAGGTACGCTAACCATGGAATGGCCAACCATTCAAGATCAAAAGGATAACCTTTACCTAAGGACAAAGTTGAGAAGGGATGAGAAGGAGTTGGAATGGAGTAAATGTAGTTTCAGGGTAGGGATTGCAATCACTGAGATGAAACAAAAGTGTATGATTTGTTGAATGTAACACTGACAATCTTCTCTAAACCTTTACTCAAGTCACAATAAAAAAGCTAAAAAAAAAAAATCAAAAAAAAAATCACTGTCCATGGAGAGCAATCAATGGCAGAGTTCCAGCTGAACTCCACCCAGTGTCCCATTCCTCCTGGTTTTCTGTCACCCACGGCCACCGCCTGTCAGCAATACTGAGTGATTAAACACAGCGCAGGAAGAGGATAATAGAAGGAGTAGGGCAGTGAAAGGGTGATTACAGAAGAGAAACAAAAGGGGAAAAACATCTTTCTCTGTGCTCCAGCTCTAACAGGCTTCTGCTTTCTAAAATATTCATTTAATATCCTCTTAGAGCAAAAGCAACTCCTGCCAGGAGAAAAAATCAATTCTGGGTGAATAAACATAGTCCAGATATTGCCAGTTTCATTCAGGGCAGGTGGACAAAGGCTAGGGGGCAAGAAACCACCAACAAAAAACAACTCCTTCAATTTACACAGGACATAGAGTATTCTACCTAAAATGCTATAACTTTTTGATCTTCATCAGATTTGCTTATTCACTGACTTGAATAGAAAAATAATGATTTAGAAAAAAACAGACACTTACCAAAAGAAGTAGCATTTCCCTCTTTGTCAAATTTTGTCTGAAGAGAGATAATAAACACAAAATAATATTTCTACCAAATTAGTATACAATTTATGATATGATGAGTAATATCATCAGAATACAGAAATGCAGATATAAGCTATAACTGTCCTTCTTCAGCTTAAACCCAGTAATGAGTCAAGGGTTTAAAAGTCCCTTTCCCTTAGTTAAGGACAAATCTGACCTTGAGTTAATTTTCTATCTTGATTTCTCCTTAAAATCTGATAAAGAAAGTATCAGTTTTGTTCTGAGGCAACAGTGTTTATGGTAAAAATGACTGTGTGGTAGACTACATGGGACTGGGAAGGTTATGAACTCATCGCACAGCTGTGGCCTGGTGTGGAGGTTTTTGTAACAGTCCACGCTCCTGGTAGCGAAGGGACCCTTGAAAGCTGTCCTTCTGAGATGGTTACAAGAGACACTGGCACTATGCCATAGCTGTTTAGTGCTGTCAAGTCAGTTCCGAGTCATAGTAACCCTGTATAGGGTTTCCAAGGAGCTGCTGGTGAGTTGAACCACTGACTGTTCAGGTCAAACTGACCTTGCGGTATAGTGCTTTATCCTACAGCACCACACCAGGACTGGGATATCTCACACCCCACTTTTAGGGTCCTGTTTCCTTGCATCTGAGCTGTCACTTCAGAGTCAGAGGAGCCCTTGCACTGGTGTAGGTTTTCTTCTGAAAAGGAAATGTCTGATGCTCCCCTGTTGTGTGCCCTGTCTTCTATTCTTCTGTGTCAACTGGAACCAAGTGTGGGCTGACCTATGAACCTAAATGTCTAGCGGAGGCTAAGAAGTCTCTGTGGCAGGTGTTGCAGAATCACTTCAGACTTACGAAGGTGTCCTCACAGTTTCAAGACAGGATGCAATGCAGAAACGCACATAACTCATGTCAAGTAAAGGGAACAGGTTTCTGGAATGCTTGCCCACAATTAAGCTGGAAATTGTCAAGTAATATTTAATGAATCACTGTGCACTGGCCTGTAAATATACGTTTTGAAAAAGGCATACTTTAAGACATAGTTGTAGGGACAATGTAAATCATTGGGTTACTACCTTAAAAGTCCCTAACATGGGGGACTTTAAAAAAAGGGAAATTTATGGAAAAAATGAAATAGAAAAGAAATGGAATTGTCCCATGAACTTTATGAAGCCCCCTCATATATATTTTAGCTTACTTTTCACAAAGAACAGGAATATATAATGAGAACCATGTAACATTAATGTAAAAGGCAAATTTATATAAAAAGATGCTTTATATTTAGTGTAATACATACTAGCTTTTCTTGTTCAAATCGACCATTTACTTCTTGGAAACCCTATGCAAGGTCACTATGAGTCAGCACCGACTTGACAGCACTTAACAACAACATATATATTTCTGGTGTGGCACTATAGGATAAGCACTGGACTGCTAACCACCAGGTCAGGAGTTCAAACCCATGAGCCACTCGTCAGAAATCCTGTATGAGGTTGCTATGAGTAGGAACTGACTTGATACACATATATATAAACTTCAGAAAATTTAACAGAGATAAGGAAAATAAAGCTATGTCAACAGACTAAAATGACAAATCTTAAAAAAGAAATCATACTAATATTTTATGGAATGTCTTTTCACACTTTTTCCTAGAGAACATATTCATGTTACTATATACAATTCTTCAGTCTCTCCCACATTTCCAACTTGACAGCATATGCTAAATATTTTTATATCTCCATATTGATCTATAAAATATTTTAATAGGATTGTTTTCTAATAGAAAAGTCAACCAAGCCCTGATTTTCTAAACTGTTTACTTTGTAATCAGCTCACTTTCTAAATGCTCTATTTCTAATAGTACTGATTCTTAAGTGTTCTTGCTAGACAATTATTTCATGGGCACAGAACCTTATTTCATCTGATTTTGTATTGTAGTTAAACAGACCAACTCTTCCAGACTAACATTCAATAACAGTGACAGCTTTTGTAAGTAGTTCTGGAATTATCTTGCCCTATCCACGGAAGAAAGATGAGGCTTTCTGCTCCTGTAAAGATTTGCAGCCTCGGAAACCCTGTGCAGGGTCACTATGAGTTGGAATCGACTCCACAGTACTTAACAACAACAACATATAGGTAATAAAGAAAAGTTCGTGTATTAATAAGCCTAAATAAGGATATGGAATATTTACTATGTACCAGGCACTATTCTAAGG
>NW_006409213.1:0-768 GCF_000296735.1 Chrysochloris asiatica | reverse complement strand
ACTTCACAACATCAACATATTAAATTGGAGTCCTGGAGTGGCACTGTAGGATAAGCTGGACTGAGTAACTGGACTGCTAACTGCAAAGTCAGTGGCTTAAATCCACCTCCTTAGAAACTATACTGTGTCACTATGAGTCTAAACGAACTCTTATAACAGCGCATTAAGCAGGGTATGGCTTCAGAAGCAATGGCTTATGTGAGGCATTTTTGTGGATTCCAACCATCTTTTTTGTGGATTCCAAGCATCTTTTTCCCTTTCTAATAATTAGTATTGATCATCTCAAACTTGCATGAAAAAAATATACACCACAGAGTTATAAGATTTAAACAAAGTGCTTGGTCTTCCTTTTTTGCATAATTCAAGGTTCTTCATGAAAATTTTATTTGGAAAGATCTTTCAAAAACACTTGTCCCAAGTATCAGATGATCTTTCAACATTCCAATTAGGATTATCTGAATAACCTATAATTTATGACGCCTACAGATTTGATTTCTGTTCGTTGTATCTCATTGATAGCACTTTATAGTGAATGCTTATGATATACCCCACTGTACTGAAATGGAGACAAATCTTTATGTGAAAATGGTGGTGGTGGTTAAGTCTATTTAAAATGTGCAAGTAGACTGAGTTGAATTATGCTCTGAAGAATCAAGTCTATTTAATAACGAAGGATACTATTCAAAGTACTACTATGAAGACAAGTACAGACGATATAAAAATATCACCAATTATTTTATGATTCTAATGTAATCGTGCAGAAAAGAT
>NW_006409212.1:169530-183454 GCF_000296735.1 Chrysochloris asiatica | reverse complement strand
CTCAAATCACATTCCTTGCAGTTCAAAAGGCTTTGCAGTCTGGTGCATTAACCCACAGAAAGCACAGCAGGACTGCTTTGTTATTGGTAGTAAACAACTAGTCAAGGTCATCTCAGCTTGGGCTGGCCTGTGCTTTGATGGGCGGGCTTGAGGCTCAGAGGTTGTACAGAAGGCTGGCCTAGGCCGAAGAAGTGGAGGGCAGGGGTAGTGGCTGCAGGCAGATGGCACGGCTGTGTCTGATGACATCTACAACAATGCCTCTCTCTGTCTCCCTGTGCCATGAGCACCCCAATTTGCCCTATATCCATGCCGATATGCTTTGGAAATGCCTGCGAAGGAATTCAGAAAAATGTTTATAAAATACATCAAAACACTTTACAATGTAGTTTGGAAAAATAAGGAAGAAGTCAGGAAAGCACTACAGGAACAATCAAATAAGATAGATATAGAGTTGGAAACAATTTAAAACCTACAGAAAGAGTTCCAAACAATTAATAATAGAATATCAGAAATGGACAATACACTGAAAGGGCAAAGGAGTAGAATTGAAGAGATAGAAACCAGAATTAGTGAGCGAGAAGATAAATATCTCAACAATACTAAGATAAAAGAGCAAACACAAAAAAGGATTTTAAAAAAATCTGAAGAAGGCCTAAGATTCATGTCAGACAACATGAAAAGGAATCACTTAAGAGTTATTGGCATTCCAGAGCAGAAAGAGTCACACAAGTTCACAGAGGAGACAGTTGAAGAGCTTCTGGAAGAAAATTTCTCTAACATGCTGAAATGTGAAAATATAAGCACTCATGAAGCTCAACCAACCCCAGGAAGGATAGACCCTAAAATAAAATCACCAAGATATATAATAATAAAGCTCTCTAAAATAAAAGATAAGGATAGAATCCTGAAAGCAGCTAGGGAAAAGAAAAGCATTACATACAAAGGCAAGCAAATCAGATTAAACTCGGATTTCTCAACAGAAACCATGCATGTAAGAAGGACATTGGGGGACATATATAAAACCTTGAAAGAAAAAAATTGCCACCCAAGAATCCTCTACCCAGCAAAGCTGTCAATCAAATACAATGATATAATCAAAGCATTCTAGGATAACAGAAGCTAAGGGATTTTGCCAAAGACAACCCTGCTAGGAAAAACATCCTGAAGTAAGTTCTGTGGACTAAGAACCAAAAAGAAAAAACAACAACTAGAGGATGACGTATGTGGCAGCATCACCCTGAACTCAATCAACAAATGGAAGAGTCAAGAACAGAATAAAATTATAAGAACAGAGGATCTGGGAGGTCAGTCTATGACCAAAACAATTACAATGTGAAAGAAGGTAAACTGGCTACTACAAGAATAAGCAAGGAAGACATTAAGGCAAGCAATCAAGTTACTTCAGGACAAACCCTCCTCTAAGACTGAAACTCAAAGGGAATACATGAGCAGGCATGTAAGCTTGATGGTTGGTCCACTCATGAGTAGAAGAGTGGGAAAGGCAGCAATGAAGAAATGGGCTGAGTTCAACCACAGTCCATTGATTCCCCTTGACCTGGAGATGAGAGAAATAAAAGGAAGGGCTGCTGGTCCAAAGTGTGGTGAGACCTGGGGACACCTGAGCCTGTGGACAAGGACATAGCCACAGAGGGCTAGAGCTGAGAGTGAAGCACCCAGCTGATATGAAGTCAGGGGAGATGCACAAAAACACCCAAACTTGCAGACAGTACCCATTTGACCTAGCCTCAATGGCTTGATAATCAGAAGTCTTCAACTTGAAGACTACAAAACAAAAACAATTTTTTGATAAAGGATAAAAATGGTAAATTGCTACCATTTGATGAACTTGACCTATATTCATGGAGGTAGTAATTCTAAATACCAACATAGAGGGGAGGAGTCTTTATATCAAGTATCAGTGCTATCCCCTCTGTACACAGGGTAGATAGGGACTGGCAACTTAGACATTGGCTACCTAAAATGAGGGGGTGATAGAGGCACAAAGTGACTGGTTTACAAGGTTTCAAGAAGGAGTTTAGTTTAAGAGTGTGTGGGGGAAGATAGAGTCCCCACTGAATAGTTTCCATCTTGTCAAGATGGTCTGGTTAAAAGAGATGGGGATAAGATTCTCATGATTTAATAGTGAGCTCTGGTAGCGTAGTGGTTACGAATCGGGCTGCGAACCTTAAGGTCAGTGGTTCGAAACTACCAGCCGCTCTGCGGGAGAAAGATGAGGCTTTCTACTCCCGTAAGGATTTACACCCTCGGAAACCCTGTACAGGGTCGCTATGGGTCGGAACCGACTCGATGGCACTTAACAACAACAACAACAACAACAATTGTTATCACTCCATGGCACATAACAACAACAACAACAAAACAAATTGTTATCACGACTAATTGAGGCTGTCACAATTGTAAAGGTAGAAGTTTTGTAACAAAAATAGGGGAGCAGTTAATCTTACAGTACAAAACAAAGGACCTCAGGACCATCAAGGGAGGAAAGCACAAGCGAAATGCAGGACCTTATCCAGAGAAGCAGAGACACCAGAGATGGAGGCAGAGATGAAGACTTGGAGAGTGGTAGCAACTGAGGACTCTAGATTCATCAGAAGAGAGGGACTAACAGATAGTGGCCAAGAGGCAGACTTGCAGAATGTGCCCTTTGGTGGGGTAAATTATTTTATATGTCTGTTGTATTTTGTTTTTAAAAGAGCTAAAGGGAATAGAGAGAAACACTGTTAATTGATGGTTAGGATTGTAATTATTGTGAAGAAACAAGTTGTATGATTTGTTGAATGTGAAGCTGATGATCTGCCCTGGAAACTTTCACTCAATCCACAATGAAAATTTAAAGAAAAAAAGAAGAAGATGGAAGACAGTTGTTGTTAAGTGCCGTCAGGTTGGTTCTGACCCATGGCAACCCTATATAGGGTTTCTGAGGAGAAGCTGATGAGCTTGAACCGCTGACATTGCGGTTCAAATCTACTTTCCAGTCCAGCACATTAACCCACAGCGTCACACCAGGACTCCAGAACTAAGTAGAATCTGTCAATGTTCAACCATTTCTAGAGGTAGCATACATACAAGAACCAATGATAAAGAAGAAAGAAGTGCAAGTTGTATTGAAGGCAATTGTGAAAAACAAGATTACAGGGACTGACAGAATACAAATTGAAATGTTTCAACAAATTGATGCAGTGCTCGGGGTGCTCACTCATCTTGCCAAAAAATTTAGAAGACAACTAACTGGCCAACTCTTTCAAATAGATCCATATTTGTGCCCATTCCAGAGAAAGGTGACCCAACAGATTTTGGAATTCATTGGACAATATCATTAATCTCATATGTAAGCATGATTTTGCTGAAGATAATTCAAAAGCAGTACTAGCAGTGTATTGACAGGGAGCTGCCAGAAATTCAGGCTGGAAACAGAAAAAGATGTGGAAATAGGGCTATCATTGCTAATGACAGGGTATCTTAACTGAAAGCAGCAAATACCAGATAGATATTGATTTGTGTTTTATTGACTATGCAAAGACATTCTACTGTGTAAATTACAGCAAATTATGGATAGCATTGCAAAAACAATGGGAATTCCAGAAGATTTCATTGTAGTTCAAACAAAACAAGTGAATACTGTTGTTGTTCAGGGCTGTTGAGTCAGTTCTGACTCATAGCAACCCTGTGTAGGGTTTATGAGGAGCAGTTGGTGGGTTTGAACTGCGGATCTTGTGGCTCATGGTCCTATACTGATCCTACAGTGCTACACCAAGAATCCAGTGGTTGAAAATCAGGATAGGTGTGAGCTAGGGTTGTATCCTTTCACCATACTTATTAAATCTGCATGCCAAGAAGATAATCTGAGAAATTGGATTATATGGAAAAGAACATGGCATCAGGATTGATATGCAGATGATACAACATTTCTTGTTAGAAGAAAAGAGGAATTAAAATACTTACTGGTAAAGATCACAGACTTCAGTTTTCAGTATGGATTATACCTGAATGTAAAAGAAACAAAAATCCTCACAAGTGGACCAATAAATAATATTGTGATAAATGGAGAAAAAATGAAGTTGTCAAAGACTTCATTTTTCTTGGATCATGGAAGTAGCAGTCAAGAAAGCAAACAACATATTACATTAAGCACATCCACTGTATAGCAGTTTCCTCAAGAGACTTTGTAAAACTAAGTATCTATCCTTAAATTGCCTGAAACAACTCTGAGTTACATTGACTTTTCTATCCCTTTGATCTCTTTTTTTCATTGGTCAAAAATAAACTTAAATATTTGACTTGAAGTTTTGAGATCCAAAAGCACATACAATTTAGCTCTCTATTCAAACTTTAGATGTTAACAGAATACTTGTTCTTCTTTCATTATTTTTTAGTGGTTTACTGGATAACTATAAATTCATACTTTTTGTTTTAATTTTACCCATATTCCTGAATTTACTAATTTTTAGGAATGTTGTCTTTTTGAACATTTCAATATGTGCTAGCTATTGTTTTTTGTCTGATAAACATAAGACATGTTCCATCCTCAGGTAATAGAACTGGTAAGTCATTTCAGCTATGCAAGATGATTCTTACTTTCAGAAATCTGGATTTCAAATGAGCATACAGAAGGGTAGGAAGCAGACAGAATAGAGTCATTCATAGCAATGTGAACCTCTGATAGAGAGTCCACAAACTCCCTCCAAGACCCCTTGTTTTCCTTCCTGAAGCTTGATTGTTGAGTTTTCCCTTTCATGCAGTGAGATACTCAGGATCTTGCAAAAATCCTTTGGTAACAGTAAGTTAATCAAAATCATTTTTTCTTGCATTTAAAAATCCCTATTATTTTGACAAGGAACTATCATAGATTAAACTTTACTTGTTTCTAGTAGGTTAAGAAAGCAGAATACCGTTCTTTTTGCCTCTGTTCCATCTTTTGCTTATGCCAATGAACTTTAGCTAATTGCTCAAAGACCACACTGTAGAAGACTTCTATTACTAATTTTTAAAAACCACTGTACTAGCACAAAGACAACCTATGAAGGAAGGGGACCAGAGAGAAATCACTCTGAAGACCAGGTATTCCCTGGAGGTTGGAATGAAATCATCCAGGCACTGTAACAGGAAATAGAATGCTTGGTGTTAGCTGTGTTGATGGCCTTCTATGAATAACAAATTATCTGAAAATACATTTAAGTATAAAAATGTGTATTTTTGAAAGCTGAATGTATTACAGGCTATTTGACAGCCTTTTAAGGAGATATTAAATTAAGTTTAAGGCATTAGAGTACTGATGTGGCAATGTTGGATAAAGCACTGGACCACAAGGTGGATTTGAACCACATCGTTGGCAGTTCAAATTCACCAGCCACTCCTTGGAAACACTTAAACAGGGTAGCTATGAGTCAGAACTGACTCAACAGTACTTAACAACAACAACAAAAGCTGTTATACAGAAAACTACCCATGAGTTTCACTAATAAAAGCCTATTTCTAATATTTATTATATTGATTAGCAAAATATTTAATGTTGATCAAAAATAAGGACAGTTGAAGCCCTAGTAGTAGATGTCTCTGAAGTATGGCCTTTCTAATATATTCCTAGGTGTCCACTTCTGGAATTATTGATGAACTTTACTGATTGAATCTAGCCTGTAACTTTACCTAAATTATATGTACACATCACATTATCTATGTTGAAGTATTTTAAAGTTAATATGAGGTATATATTTGTCATTCTGAAAGTTTCAGAGATCTAAAGTGCTCATGGTATATAAAATTCAGTCTCAGGGATTCTACTATTCAAGACAAATATTAATTAAATTAGCATAGTGGTTACGAATAGGGCTGCAAACCTCAGGGTCAGCACTGCGAAACTACCAGCTGTTCAACGGGAGAAAGATGAGGCTTTCTGCTTTCTGCTCCCTTTTGGAGATTTACAGCCTCGGAAACTCTCGGAAACCCCCGGAAACCTTCGAAACCAACTCGACGACACATAACCACCACCACCAGTCACATTAAGAGGTAACTCTAATTTTGCAACAAAGATGTGAAGCTAAAAGAAATATGAATTAGTAACTCCAGAATTGTAGTCGTGGTGTGGCGCTGTGGTTTAATGCGCTGGACTGCAAAGTCGTTTGAACTGCAAGGTCAGCAGTTCAAGGTCATCAGCTGCTCCTCAGAAACCCTATACTGGGTTGCTATGGGTGGGAGCCTATTAGATAGCACTTAACAACAAAAACAACAACTCCAGAATTAGTAAATCTATTTGGAAGGAGAGGCTATAAAACTTGTATTGGAGCTATGTTTGTATAGCAAAACCACTGTTTTTACTTAGATTTCTGCTTACTTGGATGGCTTCAAAAGTGATAGACAATGTGGGACCTTGCCTTGGAATCCCTGCTGGGGAAAACCTATGAAATATAACCTTTTAAAAAAAACCATGGGGTACAGGTTTTGGTTTTAATGCTGCTGTTGCTGTTATGTGCCATGGAGTCGGTTCCGGCTCATAGCGACCCTGTACAGGGTTTCCGAGGCTGTAAATCCTTACGGGAGCAGAACGGCCTCGTCTTTCTCCAGTGGAACAGCTGGTAGTTTCGAACTGCTGACCTTACGCAGCCCAATTAGTAACAACTAAGCTACCAGAGCTCCATTTAGCTCACTTGAAACACGTATCAAACATAATAATGCCAAATTTTTAAAATTCTGAGTGTTTGATGATCCCCATGTGTGGAGGAACAGAATGATCTGATGCATAGAGAGCTATTTTTCATGGTCTGATTTGATACAAGTGACGGTGAGGCTGTGAAAGTTATACTGTCAAGTCAGTTCAAACTCATAGTTTTCAGTTCAAACTCATAGTTTCAAAGGAGTGGCTGGTGAGTTCGAACCACCAACCTTGCTATTCAAATCAACCTTCAGTTCAAACTCATAGTTTCAAAGGAGTGGCTGGTGAGTTCGAACCACCAACCTTGCTATTCAAATCAACCTTGCAGTCTAGTGCTTATCCTGCAGGGCTACACTAAGAATACTCCATAATAATGTTGTTGTTAAGTTCTATTAGCATTTGCTTCAGGCTCTAAACGTAATGGCAGGTCCTCTGGTAGTGTAGTGGTTACAATCGGGCTGTGAACCGATTTAAAACAAAAAAAACTTTTAAAATTAAAATTTGTTTTCCCTGTGAAATTAATATATTAGACTGTAATGTGATCATAAATCTAAGTATTTCCATCACATATTCAATTTAATGGGCCAAAAAGAATTTTTGAAAGTGAGTTTTAAAAACTATTTGCTTGATCATGCTAAGTAAGATTTTACTTTCTAATCTATAAAACTATGATTTTGTCCTTGAAACAAAACTACATTTGTAAATTATCTAATGGTGAAAGAATCTGTATAAATTTGTAAGTGCTCCTTAGACTGTGAATTACAGTGACATATTGAAATACATGGTCTTCAATTAGCATTTTTTTTTTTCTTTTTAAATAAATCACTTTTGCCTAAAATTTTAATCTTTTCTGTCCTTTAGAAACTGGAGCCATTTGTTTTTTGTTCTTCAAAGACTCTAATCTCAAAAGTTATCTTATGTTTTATAATGGTTTAAAGTTATTATGTGGTCCTTCCAGCTTAGGCAAGGAATAGACTTTGGAATCACTGACATAGGAAGAGAGTGGGTAAGGGCACCCTGAGAAAGTAAATATGATGAGGAACAAAGAGGCAAAGGTCCAGGAGAAATTCCAACATTAGGAAAAAGAAAGAAAACTCATTTGTAATTAGAAAGCAAGAATATTAGAATCTTAGAGGGGAAGGAAAAATGTGAGTAGGTAATCAAAAAAGTCAAATACTGTTTTATATTTCTCAGTTGTTGTCAGGTGCCATCGAGTTAGAACCGACTCATAGCAACCCCATGCACAGCAGAATGAAACAATGTATGATCCTGGGCCAACCTCACTACTGCTGCCACACTTGACGCCATCAATGATGCCATCTGGCTGATCCGTCTCATTGGGGGTCTTCCTCTTTTTCTCTGGCCTTCCATCTTACCCAGCATGACATCCTTCTCCAGCAACTGTTCTCTCCTGACAATATGTCCAAAGTATGAGAGACAAAGTTTAGCCATCTTGGCCTCCAAGGAACACTCTGGCTGCACTTCTCCCAAAACAGATCTATTGGTTCTTTTGGCAGTCCATAGCACTTTTAGTGTCCTCCTCCAACACCACAATTCAAAGGCATCAGTTCTTCTACTATCTTCCTTATTCACTGTCCAGCATTCACATCCATATGAGGTTATTGAAAATACCATGGCTTGGGTCAGGCGCACCTTAGTCCTCAAGGTGACATCTTTGCTCTTCAGCACTTTAAAAAGTTCCTGTGCAGCAGATTTGCCTAATACAATATGTCATCTAATCTCTTGACTGCTGCTTCCGTGAATGTTGATAGTGGAAACATTTACTGATGAAGATCAAAGAACACAGCCTTCGGTATGGATTGCATCTCAATATTTCTCTGTTTCTCAGTAGGATATAGGAAGTTAAAGGAACCATTGATTCAACTGTAGATGTGAGAAAATAGTGGATATGCTTTTTTAAAAAAAAAAAAATATATATATATATATATATATATATTTTACTCTATCAAAGAGACATGGAAATAAGCAAAATTCCAAAGATAGACAAGCATTTCCTAGATTGTTATGAGTTGGTGGCCATTTATGCTTCTGTGAATAGCCTGGGAGTCATTGGTGCCTTAGTAAGTTTGCCTTGTTGTTTTTATTGTTACTGAGTCAGTTCAGACTCATAGTGCTCCTGTATAGGGTTTCCAAGGTATGGTTAGCTAAGCTTGTGATAAGCAGTCAAGTGCTTATCATATAGTGCCACATCAAGACTCCACAGACAAAGGAAAAGTTTGAAGGCAAGCTGAGCTGGACTGACATAGTTGATTGGTATCAGAGGGAAACAATAGAGTAGAGTTAGCCCATCCATTCCAACCTACTATCCTCTATGGAAATTTTGCTGAGTATGAAGTGAGAGAGACCAGATCTCATCTTTAACATATTTGAATCTAGATATAAATTGAAATTAATTAAAATGAAAAGTCAATCACAAGTCAGTAAACCTTTTGATTAGATAGAAAAGTTCAGCCTGTAATTTACTAAATGACAGATGAAAGAGTAAGCTTTTGGTTAGATAAATTACTACCTACTTCAAGTTAGCTGCTCTAATAGGTATAGTATTCAGCATATTGTAAAATTATTGTGAATATAGACTATTGGTAAAAAGCAGGAAAACGCAATTGATAATCAAGAAAAGAAATCTGCTAGAGCAGGAATTCAGGTGGTATATAGGTTGAAATTTGCAGACTTGGCTTTTAAATAACTATTATAAATATGTTAAATAATAAGTTTACATATGGATAGTATCCTATTGCATACAGGCATATGGATAGACACATGATAGCTTGGGTGATAGGGAGGGTAACATACAAGGAGGGGGAGGGGAATAGACAACAAGGGGGAGGGTGGCAGATGAACAATGGTGATAAGAGAAGATATAGTGGGGTAAGCATGGGCTTAAATGTGATATAGATAAATAATGATGTATTCCCAACTTTGGAACAACAGTGCTCTGGAACAACAGATTTCACCAAAAGAGTAAAAATGGAACCCACAGAATGGGAAAAGGATTGAGACATAGTCTGAAAGGGCAAAGGAGGGGAAAATAATATCAAAGGGTTTGACTGTTTTGTGGATATTGGTTTCCCCTGCTTACTACTATAAAATTGGCATTTAAATGTGATAGAAATGAATATTAGAAATTATGATTACAGAAAACTTGTAAACCAGTCTTCATTCTGTAACTTAATGGATTAGTTAAATTAGAATTTGTCTAGGAAAATAGGAATCTTGTTAAGCGTTTGTGGATTAGGGACCCTTAGGTGAAATCCTGAGTCTCACCCCAAACTTTCTGAGGTGGGACATTCCCACTTGTATAGACATGCAGACCAACCTGGAATAATTATATGAAGACAAATGAGGCATCAGTACTAGAGGAAGACTCATTAACAACCTGCAATATGCAGATGATACAACTTTGCTTGCTGGGAGTGAAGAGGACTTACAATAATTACTGAAGAAGATCAAAGGCTACAACCTTTGGTACGGACTGCACCTCAATGTAAAGAAAACAAAATTCCAAACAACTGGACCAGTAAATAACATCGTCATAAGAGGAGAAATGATTGAAGTTTTCAAAAACTTCATTTTGTTTGCATCCATCATCAGTGCTCATGGAAGCAGCAGTCAAGCAATTAAATTATGCATTGCATTAGGCAAGCCTGATGTACAAGACCTCTTTAAAATGTTCAAGATCAAAGATCAGTTTGAGGACTAAGGCGCTCCTTACCCAAGCCATGGTATTTTGAGTAGCCTTATATGCATGAATAAGGAAGACCTTAGAAGAAGTAATGTATTTGTGTTATGGTATTGGAGAAGAAAATTGAAAATACCATAGACTTCTAGAAGAACATACAAATTTGTGTTGGAAGAAGGACAGCCAGAGCACTTCTTAGAATCCATGATGCCATGACTTCATCTCTCATACTTCAGACATGTTATCAGGAAGGACCAGTCCCTGGGTAAAGTGGAGGGTCAACAAAAAAGAGGAAGACCCACAAAGAGATGGATTGGCACAGTGGTCGCAAAAATGGATTCAAATAAAACAATGATTGTGAGGATGGCATAGGACTGAGCATTTCCTTCTGTTGTGCATAGGATTGTTGTGAGTTGGAACTGACTGTATGATATATTATAAGAACAAAATCTAGAAATCTATTTTATTGTGATTAGAATACATGCTGTGACAATTTAGTGTGAAAACTCAATATATATAATGAAATTCTAGTATCTTTTTCTTATTTTGAGCATTCATTATTTTGATGAATGCAGAATATTTTCATGACAAACAAATACATTTTGACAATAAAGTTTTTCAGTGCAATGTTGTTGGTGTTGTTAAGTGTCATTGACTTGATTCTGACTCATAGCGAACCTGTATAGGGTTTCTGAGGAGTGACTGGTGATTTTGAGCCTCTGAACTTGTGGTTCAAACCAACCTTGTGGTCCAGTGCTTATCCTACAATGCTACACCAGGACTTCTAGTCAGTGCAATGATGACTATGAATTATTCTCTGTATGACTATTAATAAGTATTTAGAATTTAACCAAAGTACCTGTAGTAGTCATACTATACATATGCTTCTTACATACTCCTGGTCTTTTCTCCCAATTGATTATTACCTTCATAAGACAAATTTTGTGTTTTATCACAACTGTAAATGCAGTACAAACTACTATCATACGATGCTTTCTGTAGGCAGTTACCACATGTATGATGAAAACATTCATTTATTTCATGTGAATTTAAAAGGACATGGAGAAATAGAAAAACATCATCAGGACTCAAGAGCATCATATTTAATTACTTGTAATTCATAGTTTAAAAAAATATAGATGGAGAATCCACATTCACATCACTTTTAAAGCTAGTATGTTTTCATAAAGCCTTCATAAAATATCCAATTCATTTTTCTTTTGTGAAATTATTACTAAAAGAATCCATCTGATTATCATCTATATACTTAAGCAAAACAAAATATTCTGGCACTGTGCATAACATATTTAGTTCTGAGCTCTCAATTTTTCCAATTATTGTGCCAAAAGTATTTAAAAAGGGTATCTGAACCTCATATTGTTTAGCAGTTTCCTTGGGCCTTACTTTGTGAAAGACAGTTTATGTTTTCAAGACTGTCCTGTAATTTCTGTTTTTAGTTCACTTTAATATAAATGTTTTAAATTTCCATGACCAATTCTCACAATACAATGTTAAATCCTTCGGGTTCTTGGCTTTACCAATGAAAATAAAATAAATAGAGTGAGGAGACTGACTTTGCATTATTCAAATAGCTTTCACCATCCTCTCCCCACCCCCAAATTTTCAGAATTTTGACTTGGCATTAATTAGTTCATGCTTGAGAAAATTTTGAGTTACTCATTTTTTCAAAGACAATATTTAAATTTTTTTGTGTTTGTAATTTCTAATAGATTGATGTTCTGGTAACTGTACATATCATATAGTTCAATTTTGTAACATTTTGATTTTCCTTCATTATACCATTTTTGTGTGTTTGAATAAATAGTTCTTCAAATTCTTCTTCTTCTAAAAATGAGATCTATGAAGATAAGATGCTACTTGTTTTTTTTCATTATTTGAAAAAAAGAGTAATATTGATTTGATTTATAAATGGCTAAGTGGTTTTATATAACAAATTTCTTTTTCCTCACATAGTTTATTTCTTTTAAAAGATCAATTTATTGATTTATTACATGAATTGTATATAAAATATTGGGTTGAAAATAGCACAAGTTAAAAACAACTGAAATAAGGGATAGAGTAGGCTTCCTCTTTCTTTGGTAACTGAGAGAAATACAGAAGAAACAGAGTAATATGTAACTTTGTTGAATAGGTATTATGTATCAGATATCATTTTATGACATTTGTTAATTTATTTAATCTTCCCAACAGCCTTATAAGATAGATGATATTGTTATTATTCCCATTTCATAGATGGACAAATAGAAATAACTTTTGGAGCTGGCAAAGCAGGGTATAATATTCAGGCAGTGTCTGGCCCTGGTACCCAAAAGCTTAACTGCTATGCTAAATTGCTGCTACTAAATGTGAATTCTCCAGAAAAAAGTGGGAGGGGTTATGCAAATTTTCTCACAAAAAGAAAAAAACAGAAAGAGACAATGTGAAGCAGAGTGGTTACAATGGTATATGATCAATTATGTCGTTGGTGCAGGACTGGACAGTGTTTTACTGTGTTGGCATAAGGTCTTTATGAGTAGGAGCCAGCTCAATGTTACCTAACAATAATATAAATCCTGGTGTGAGGCTGCAGGTAAGCACTGGACCATAAGATTGATTTGAATCTCAAGGCAGGCCATTCAAATTCACCGGTTGTTCCTCAGAACAAAAAGAAAAAAGGATAAAACAATCTGAAGAAGGCCTAAGATTCATGTTGGAAAACAAGAAGAGGAATAATTTAAGAATCATCTGCATTCTGGAACAGGAAGAACCACACAAGTCCACAGAGGAGACAGTTAAAGAGCTTCTGGAAGAAAATTTCCCTAACATGCTGAAAAGTGAAAATATAAGCACTCAAGAAGCTCAACGAACCCCAAAAAGGATAGACCCTAAAAGAAAATCACCAAGATATGTAATAATAAAGTTCTCCAAAATCAAAGATAAGGACAGAATCCTGAAAGCAGCTTGGGAAAAGAGAAGCATTACATACAAAGGCAAGCAAATCAGATTAACCTCAGGTCTCTCAGCAGAAACCATGCAGGCAAGAAGGCAATGGGGAGACATATATAAAACCTTGAAAGAAAAAAAACACACAAAACTGCCAACCAATAATCCTTTACTCAACAAAGCTGTCAATCAACTACAATGGTGTAATAAAAACATTCCAGGATAAAAAGAAGCTAAGGGATTTTTCCAAAGCCAACCCTGCACTGAAAAATACCCTAAAGGGAGTTATGTGGACTGAAACCCAACAAGAACAGACAGTATCCAGAGATTGACATACGTGGCAGCATCACCTAGAACTTAATAGACAAATGAAAGAGTCAAGAACAAAATAAAACTATAGGAACAAATACAGAGTATCTGGGAGGTCAGTCTATGATCAAAACAATTGAAATGTGAAAGCCGGTAAGCACATAGGAACAGAGATCCAGGTAGTGACAAGGTCAGGTAGATTACAGTATAACATTGTTGTTGTTGTTGTTAAGTGCCGTTGAGTCGGTTCCGACCCATAGCGACCCTGTACAGGGTTTCCGAGGGTGTAAATCTTTACGGGAGTA
>NW_006409212.1:165239-168940 GCF_000296735.1 Chrysochloris asiatica | reverse complement strand
AAAGAGCCCTGGTGACCCAATGGTCAAGTCTGTAGCACCCAGCTGCAATCTGAACATTTGGAGGTTTGAATCCACCCAATGGCTTTGCAGAAAGACCTTATGATTTGCTTCTGTGAAGATTGCTGTGATTCTTAATGGCAGCAGACTGCCTCATCTTTCTCCCTTGGAGCAAATGGTGGATTTGAACTTCCTGTTCATTTAGCAGGCAATGTTTAACCTACTGCACTGCCAGTGTTCCTTTCCATAAAGATTGCAACCAAGAAAACCCTATGAGGCAGTTCTACTCTGAAACCTATGGGTCAATGAGTTAGAACTGACAAAATTAGCAAAATTTCTATCACTCTTCATTCCTTAGCACATTCCTGGATTGCTTTTAGGCTAATATAATCTACAAAACCCACCACAGTCATCGTCTGCCCCTGTGAGAAGGCTCATCTCGTGCCACTTTCTTCTCCTTACTTTAGGTACCTCAGCCATTTATGTCCTCAGAGGTTTTCTTTCTACATGCCAGTTTGTCTAAGCTAGTCTCATCCTTGTTTTATTAGGTGTCAAAGTCATGTCCACTTGGACACGTATTTACCCCATGTGATATTTACTCCATGGGGATTTCTTGACTCGTTAAGAAAATCGATCACCAGGCTTTCCTCTCACACAAGGACTGAGTGGGTTAGAATTACCAATCTTTTGGTTAACAGTCATGCACTTAGCCTTTGCTCCACCAGAGATCCTTTGTCTGTCTTCTCCTACTTTACTTTCCTCAGGAAGCCTCCCTTAGATTCTTCAGGTTAGGGCAGGTGCACATTGGATGCGCTCAGTGCCAAAAGATGTGATGATTTTGAATAATGTTAGTGTATCAGGCAGATGGTCTGGGGCCCAGAAGGGTTCATAAAACAAATAAAAGCAAGGACAGAATGGTTGGTTTCCAGTGCTAGAGAGCAAAGATGTCCCTTTGAGAATTAAAATAATCTATAAAGGTGCCCCTGACCCATGTCATGGTATTTTCAATCACCTGATAGGCATGTGAAAGCTGGACAATAAAAAAGGAATACCAGAAGAACTGATGTAATTTAATTATGGTGTTAGTGAAGAATGTTGAAATTGCCGTAGACTGCCAGAAGAACAAACAAAACTTTTTTGAAAGTACAGCTAGATTTCCCCTTGGAGGATGGCAAGACTCTCATTCTTTGGGCATGTTGTCAGGAGGTACTAGTCCCTAGAGAAAGACTACATGGTTGGTAAAGTATGGGGTCATTGAATAAGAGGAAAACAAACAAGGAGATGATCAGCACAGTGACTGAAGCAATGGATTCTAACATGACAATTGTGAGAATGGCTCAGGACAGGTAGTGCTTCATTCTATTGTACATTAGGTCACTATGAGTCAGAACTGACTTATGGTGCTGTAGGATAAGCATTGGACTGCTAACCACAAGCTTAGTAGTTCAAACCCACCAGCTGCTCCTTGGAAACCCTATTCAGGGTCACTGTGAGTCAAATTAACTTGATGGCACTTAACAACAACAACAATAACAACAAGGATAAAACTAGATTAAGGAGACTAGAAGGTAGAAAGAGAAACCATAAGGGTATCAATGGCTAAGGCACCACACCTATTCAACACTTAACTGTAGTTACTCATTCTGTATACTGAGCAAATAATCTCATAAAGTGGATTATATGATGAAGAATATGGCAGAAGGATTGCAGTAAGACTCATTAACAACCTGTGATATCAGATGATACAACCCTGCTTGCAGGAACTGGAAAAGACTTGAAGTCTTTGCTGGTGAAGATCAAAGACTACAGCCTTCAGTATGGATTGCACTTCAGTGTAAAAAAACAAATCCTAAAAATTGTACCAATAAATAACATCATGATAAATGGAGAAGAGACTGAAGTTGTCAAAGACTTCATATTGCATAGATAGCTTCATTATCAACACTCATGGAAGCAGTAGTCAAGAAATCAAACAATGTATAGCATTAGACAAATCTACACCAAAAGATCACTTTAAAGTGATCAAGAGCAAAAATATCAGTTTGAAGACTAAGGTGCACCTGACCCAAACCATGGTATTTTCAGTTGTCTCAGATGCCTGTGAAAGTGGACAAAGACCATAGAAAAATTGATGCACTTTAATTATGGAGTTAGAGAAGAATATTGAAAGTACCATGGATTATGCGAAGAAGAAACAAAACTATGTTGGAAGAAATGCAGCTAGAATACTCCTTAGAAACCAAGATGGCAAGATTTCATCTCCCATATTTTTGGAACAGAGTGAAAGAGGAAGACCCCTACAATGAAACAGACTGACAGAGTACAGTAACAACAGATCAAATGTAACAACTGTGAGGATGGCATAGGACCTGGCAGTGTTTTATTCTTTTGTGCATAGAGAGCAACATGATGGCACCTAACAAAGCAACAACAACAAAAATGTAAAACAGTGAGCATAATTACCTACTTCTTTTTAAAGGACATGGAATATAAACTACATATAATAAAATATATTTTAATACCTATTTCTTCAGCTAAGACAGAAGAGATGATTTATTGTGCACATATTATATTCAACTACGCCTGAGAACTGAGAACAGAATTAATTCAGAATGTCACAGGTTCAAGATAAAGGATCAAAAGGAACTAAATTGATACAGCAAGGTATGTCTCAGGTGTTCACAATGTTAGTAGAATGGCAATGGAAGTTCTAGATCAACTGAACCAGAAGTTCTAGACAATGGCATGACTCAACAACTTGTACTAGTCTACAGAACTCCAGCATTCCATATCCCTCCTGAAGGAGTTCTGGTAGCGTAGTGGTTACGAATCGGGCTGTGAACCTTAAGGTCAGTGGTTCGAAACTACCAGCTGCTCCGCGGGAGAAAGATGAGGCTTTCTACTCCCGTAAAGATTTACACCCTCGGAAACCCTGTACAGGGTCGCTATGGGTCGAAACCGACTCGATGGCACTTAACAACAATAGCTTCCATGGGTACACAAGGTAACATTTACTTGGATGTCTGCCTCATCTTTCTTCTTCTGCATTTCAGTCTGAGCTTTCATTTCTTCCTCCACTTGGCTTTTAAGACTCAGAGGTTTCTAACAAGATAACAAAATGGCAGAAATGCAAAATACATGCCTCTCAAGAGTTTACAATTTGGACCACTTATTAACTTCTTTAAAGCTGTTTTAAAAATAATTTAATGAGATTTGAGTTATCTTTAATGTCACATTGTTGTTGCTGTTAGGTGCTATTGAGTCGGTACTGACCCATAGCAACTTTATGTATAGCAGAACGAAACACTACCTGCTCATGGGCCAACCCCTCTACTGTTGCCACGCTCAAGTCCATCGATGCTGTCACTTGGCCAACCCATCTTGTTGGGGGTCTTCCTCTTTTTCTCTGATCTTCCACCTTACCATACATGATATCCTTCTCCAGTGACTTGTCCCTCCTGACAATATGTCTGAAGCATGAGAGATGAAGTTTGGCCATCTTGGCCTCCAAGGAGTACTCTGGCTGCACTTCTTCTAAAACAGATCTATTGGTTCTTTTGGAAGCCCATGGCACTTTTAGTATTCTCCTCCAGCACCATCACTCAAATGCGTAAATTCTTCTTTGGTTTTCCTTATTCACTGTCCAGCTTTCACATGCATATGAGGTTATTGAAAATACCATGACTTGGGTCAGGCGCACCTTA
>NW_006409212.1:161701-164099 GCF_000296735.1 Chrysochloris asiatica | reverse complement strand
TACAATTTATTTATTTAGGGTGAGAACACAACTCAAAGAACTATCATTTCTGATGCATAAGAAAATTAAAAATTTGATTATGAAATTTTCAACGTCCTCAGTTTATCTAAACATTATCTCTAAAAAGTAAGAAGCTAATATATTTTGTAATCTAACAAATCCATAAGCAAAGCCATTGCCAGAAATTCTATCCTGCCACATCTTTCTGACACAAATTTTGGTTGTATGTCAAATGTTAAATGATTGTGCCACTAGGACTCCTTTATTTTTGAAATATTGTTGTTGTTGTTGTTGACAGCTATAGAGTCAGTTCCAATACACAGCATCCATGCACAGGGTTTTCAAGGAACAGCTGGTTAGCTTGAAATGCCAACCTTGCATCTGGTGCATTATTCTACAATGCCACACATATGACATGACAGCTGAGAAAAATTTGGAGCTAGTATAGTGCCCAAGAGATGGCATTTTAACTTTTTAGTATAGTAATATTCAATATGCTTATTTTCATTTTAATTTCTACATTACAAAATTGTAATAAGCAAACTTTACACTGAATTCATAATTCAATTTAGTTTTATGAAAAATTAATCTCTTTCTAAATCCATCTTTAACCACAAATACAATTTAAATTGTAGGAATATAATATTTTTTAAGGAACGACTTGTGTTTAAAATTACTCATTAATCAGTTTCTATTAATTGAATTTGATTTAAAAGTCAAATATTCAATAAGTTGTATAATCTGTTATTTTAGATAATACGTTATAAAACATTTTTCTTTCATATGCATATGATTAAACCAATGATTCATTAAATTGCCATAGTTTCTACAGTTCTTACATGTCATTCAACCATCATCTAAAATCTCATAAGTAGTTTCTTAGCAAGTATAAATGATATACTAGGGAATGATTAGTTTTATTGCTTAACATTATAAAACTTGGAAATGAATCTATCTTCAGGTTTGTTTTCCACTAATAGCTAGGTCCCAAAAGGGACAATAATTCTCAGAATACCAGAGAGATTAATTAAGGAGTTGGTCTCTGCAGGTCCTCCAGATCATATCTCAGTCCTGGTTGTGAAAAAATCCCTGAAGCAAAACCTTTCTTGGTTTTGTACATGTAATGCTATTTTTCTTCTGGAAAATGGTGACATGCTTTGAGAGTCTAAGTTAATGTATCTGATTGTCTATCTGACTTTTCCTTTTGGATATAACATATTTCAATACCAAGACAATTCTCTGGCAGATCTTCTCAGACTGATGATGCTCCCTATCCCCATCTCCATCCCAGATATTTGCACTGAAAGGAAATAGCACTTCTGTGCTTTTAAAATGGCATTTGTATTAATCATAAAAATACTATGGAGATAAAAGACTGTACATGTTGAAAACAGTTCTGAATTTCTTGGGGTTTTAATCATAAAAACATAGAAAACAAAATTATTCTATAAGTAAGATTTCCACAAATGGAAACCTTAGTTCAATAACATATTCCATAAAGTAATATTAATAATCTAATATGTTTTATTACAGGTAAGACTTGTCTGGATTTAAAAAAATCCAACTTACTCAGACTATTTTGATAACTTTACAGTGTAGAACAATCCTGCCATTTAAAAAAGAAAATAAAATCCATGGGTAAGATAGACCTTAAGTTCATTGATTGCAGATGAAAAATAATTATGAAGGTGAATGATATTCCAAGTTTTTTCATAATTTTAAAAAGACACCTTGTGAGTACTTATCTCAAGGAGGAAAAAAATATTGCCTTTAATAAAGCCATTTGTTGGTAATAAATACACCCAATTTGTAGAGATTTTTATAAATATTAATATTATATATTTATGGCCTCCATCATTCTTGTTTAAAGTAGAATTTCACTGATTTTATTATACAATAAATATAAGAATTGAATTTCTCTGGCTGTCTGATGTGGTGACTCTAACTGCTACCAGGTACAGATTCAGAGACAAAGTCATCCTCTCATTGCATGAATAATATCTTTTAGAAAGATCAGCATGAGGCTGATTGCTATGAGGTTGAGGTAAAATATATCTAAATGTCTGACTTTTCCCACAATTGTTATACCACTCCATATGCCTACAATTTTGATAAGCCTATAAGGAAGACCAAGGAGCTCTGGTAGCGTAGTGGTTGCGAATTGGGCTGCAAACCTTAAGGTCAGCAGTTAGAAACTACCAGCTGTTCCGCGGGAGAAAGATGAGGCTTTCTGCTCCCGTAAAGATTTGTGTTGTTGTTGTTGTCAGGTGCCATCGAGTCGGAACAAATTCATAGCAACCCCATGCACAGCAGAACGAAACAATGTCCGATCCTGGGCCAACCTCACTACCGCTGCCACACTTGAATCCATCAGTGATGCCACCTGGCCAATCCATCT
>NW_006409212.1:130743-144141 GCF_000296735.1 Chrysochloris asiatica | reverse complement strand
AGTTTTTAATTTTTAGTATGTCCCACTCATCTATTTTGTCTATTTTTGTTTGTGTGGTTTCCAAAATATTTTGTAGTCCATGTATTCCCATCATTAATGCCTTCACATTTGTCCCAATTTTTTCATTGATGATATCATTTTTTTTTTAAATCACCATCGCCATATTTTCCAATTACTGATCCTTTGTCTTTGTTTCCAACTTCCCTACTTCAATAACTAGTAATTATCAAAGCATCTTAATTGCATGTTTAATCAATTTCAGATTGAAGGAATTGGTAGAATTCTTCAGTTTCATCATCACTGCCATTAGAAATTGGTGCATAAATTTAAGTAATTCGTCTTCCTTCTAGGAATATGGATATTGTCCTATCATAGACAGTACTTCAAGATAGACCTTGAGATATTCTTTTTTATGGTAAACATGATGCCATTCCTCTTCAACTTGATGCTTTCAACATAGTAAACCATATGACTGTCCAATTAAAAATGGCCAATAGAGTTCATCTTAACTCACGAATGTCTAGAGTATCGATCTTTATGTGTCCGTTTCGTTTTTGACAACTTCTAATTTTCCTAGGGTGATGTTTCATACATTCTGCATTCTGATTTTAATGGATGTTTACATTTTCTTCTCATTTTAATTTGTGTCCCTAATGAAAGTCCTTAAAGCTTTGGTCCATTCCCCATCATTAAGGTCAACTAGAACTTGAGGAGGCAGCTCTTCCCCAGTCATGTTTGGAGTGCCTTCTAACCTGAGGGACTTATTTTCTGGTACCATATCCAAATAAAGTTTCAGTGCTATGCAGTGTTTACATTTTCCAGCACTGTATGGCAATGCCCTTCTTTCATAAGTTTTTCAGTAGCTAATCATTCAGAAGTAGTCTACTTTTCCTTCTTCCTTGTCTCTTTTAGTCTGGACATTCAGGAGAAACCTGTCCACCATGTATGACCCTACTAGTATTTAAAATCCTAGTGGCACAGCTTCCAATTTCACAGCAACATAAAAACCATCACACTATGACAACCTATAGATGAATGGTGACCTTAATCCTTAATTCCTTCCATCTTACTCCCTGTTGTTAAGTGCTATTGAGTCAGTTCTGACCCATAGCTACCCTGTATAGGGTTTTCAAAGAGCAACTGGTGATCTTGGAACTGCCAACCTTGTGGTTCAAACTGACTTTGCAGTCCAGTGCATTAACCCACAGTGCCACACTAGCACTTAGCCCTTATTCCTTACTCCTTTACTAAGTCCTACCTTAACCATACTTCATTAATTATTCACTTCCAAGTGGGTCCATAATCACAGGTATAAAGGCCAGAAATTATGATGCATCACAGAGATAAACAATATGGCTACAAGAGGAGTGCTGGTGTGGTGATGTAGGTTAAGCACTCAATTGCAATGTTGGTTTGAACTGCAAAGTTGACAGTTCAAATCCACCACCACTTTTGGAATCTCTACAAAAGGTCATCATGAATTGGAACTGACTTGATGGCACTTCACTTAACTTTGTTGTTGCTGTTGTTAAGTGCCATCGAGTCAGTTCCTACCCATAGCGACCCTGTATAGGGTTTCTGAGGAGCAGCTGGTGAGCTTGAACCACTGACCTTGCAGTTCAAACAGCTTTGCAGTCTGGGGCATTAACCCACAGTGCCACACCAGGACTCCTTAGAAGGGTCATAATAAGTAATTAGTTACCCTGCACTGACTAAACAGTTTTATTTTTAACATGTAGAAAGTATATACAAGCCATTATTAAAATTCCATTGTTATTTGACTGCAATGAATCATTATAAAAATTTAAAGTTAAACAATGGATATTTAGCAATCGTGAGAGAATTATTAAGCAAGAAATTTCTGCATGGAATTTAATATTTTCTTCATATAAAGAATTGAGTTTCTACCTTGAATTTTTAATATTATAAAAAGCAACATCAAATAGACAACCAGATATAATAAAGAAGGCTTCTATATATCTTGATTTATTTCTTTCCTAGTATATTTATTTATGATTTTCAGCTGACCATGATAACGCAAATGAAGTAAAGTCTTTGGGATCTTAATTTGCTGATGGGCACAACTCAAACTGAAGAGAAACAGTTGTATACATTCATTAATAACTGGAACATAGGATGTATAACATATTATTCTAGGAAAATTGGAAATTGTCAAAAGTGGAATGGAATGCATAAAGATAGATATCCTAAGCAATAATGAGCTGAAATCGACTGTAATTGGCTATTTTGAATCTGACAATCACACGGTATACTATGCCTCAAATGACATATTGAATAGGAATGATGTCGCTTTCATCATCAAAAAAATTATCAAGATTTGTGTTGAAGTACAAAAGAATCTGTGATAGGATACTATCAATATGCCTACAAGGAAGAGCAGCTAATATCACTATTATTCAAGTTTAAATATCCACCATTAAAGACAGTGATGATGAAATTGAAGAATTCTACCAGCTTCACGGCTCATAACAACAACAACAACAACAACAACAACAACCAGCTTCATTAGTCTGAAATTGATCAAACATGCAATGAAGATATATTGATAGCTCCTGGCATATGAAATGCAAAGGTTGTAAGCAAAAACAAAACATTAATAGTTAGAAAATACAACCTTGGTGATAGAAATGATGCTGGAGATTTCAGAATTTTGCAAGACCCATGACTTATTTATTGCAAATATCTTTTTTAAACAACATGAAATGCAATTATACATATGAACCTCATCAGATGCAATACACAGAAGTCAAATTAACTACATCTATGGAAAGAGATTGTGGAAAAGTTCCATATCATCAGCCAAAACAAGGCCAGGGCAAAGTATGGAACAGACCATCAGTTGTTCATATGCAAGATTGTTGTTGTTGTTGTTAAGTGCCGTGGAGTCGGTTCCGACTCATAGCGACCCTACATAGGGTTTCCGAGGCTGTAAATCTTTACGGGAGCAGACCGCCTCATCTTTCTCCCGCAGAACCGCTGGTAGTTTCGAACTGCTGACCTTGCGGCTCACAGCCCGATTCATAACCACTACACTACCAGAGCTCCTTGCAAGATTAGGCTGAAGCTAAAGATAATTAAAACAAGACCATGAGAGCCAAAATATGACCTTGAACATATTCTACTTGAATTTAGAGACAATCTGGAGAACTGATTTGATGAATTAGACACTAAAGACCAAAGAACAGAGTGTTGTGGGATGATCAAGAACATCATACAGGAAGAAAGCAAAATGTCATTAAGAAATAAGAAATAAGGAAACATACAAAATAAGGAAAACACCAGAATGGATGTCAGAAGAGGCTCTGAATCTTCCTATTCAATGTAGAGATGCTAAAGTAAATGGAAGAAAAGAGGAGATAAAAGAACTGAATAGAAAATTTCAAAGGTCACTTGAGAAGACAAAGCCAAATATTATAGTGAAATGTGTAAAGACCTGCAGTTAGAAAACAAAAAGGAAAGAACACACTCAGCATTTCTCAAACTGAGAGAACTGAAGAAAAATATCAAGCTTCGAGCTGCAATATTGATGAATTCTATGGGCAAAATATCAAATGATGCAGAAAGCATGAAAATTAGATAAAAGGAATACACAGAGTCACTATACCAAAAACAAATGTTCAATGTTCAACCATTTCAAGAGGTAGAACATGATCAAGAGTCAATGACACTGAAGGAACAAGCCCAAGGTGCATTGAAGGCATGGGCAAAGAACAGGCTTTCTGCTCCTGTAAAGATTTCCAGCCTTGGAAACCCTGTACAGGGTCGCTATGAGTTGGAACCAACTTCATGGCACATAACCACCACCACCAAACCTGTATGGGAGCATACAGTCTCCTCTTTCTTCCAAGTTTCAGCTTGTATGTTTGAACTGTTGACCTTATATCTAGCAGCCCAGTGGATAATGAACAGCACAACCAGTGCTTTTAAAAATAGATCTTTACCCTCTCTCAATCCTTACTTCTTCCTTCCTTCAAAAAATCATTCTTGAGGACTAAGGTGCTCCTGATCCAAGCCATGGTATTTTCAATAACCTCATATGCATGCAAAAGCTGAACAGTGAATAAGGAAGACTGTAGAAGAATTGATGTTTTTGAGTTATGATGTTGGAGGAGAATATTGAAAGTGCCATGGGCTGCCAAAAGTACAAACAGACATGTGTTGGAAGACGTGCAGCCAGAGTGGTCCTTGGAGCCAGAATGGCCAAACATTTCCTCTCATACTTTGGATATATTGTTAGGAGGGACCTGTCGCTGGAGAAGGATATTGTGTTTGGTAAGGTGGAAGGAAGGTCAGAGAAAAAGAGGAAGACCCTCAGCGAGATGGATCGGCAAAGTGGAAGTTGAATCATTGCAACAATTGTGAGGTTGCCCCAGGACAAGTCAGTGTTCCATTTTATTTGTGTATAGGGTTTTTATCAGTCAGTGCCTAGCAACAACAATCCTGACTTCTTGCACTATCCCATATGACCAGAAAAGACTGCAACATTTTGGCTAGGTAGATTCTCAGCTTCTCATTCACCTTTAATGGAATCAGGAAAAACTACAATGAGATATGCCAGGTTCACCTCTTTGCATTCCTTTCTTCTTCTGAATCTTGGCCCTTAACTGGAAGACCATAATAACATTTTAAATCAAGGTACAAAGGTTATAAGGAAAACCATGACTTCTTTATTTAACTATAAACAGATATGCTGATTTATACAATTGTATATTCTTTCTGTTTACAACTATTTTGGATTTGGTTGCAACCCCTATAGTTAAATGCACAAATATTGTCACACATTCAGAATAATTAAGTTTACTCAGATGCACATAAAGTAGTTGAAGTAGAATAGATTTGAATGTGTTGACATATTTTGCATAGAATTAATTTTTGTTCAGGGCAAAAAGATAACATTTAAGAGACATAATTACTTGCATACTTAGTTAAAATTTTGCAATCTTTTTCTTCTTTTAAAAAACTTTTTATTTTATTTTTGGTCAAAGTATAAACATCAAAATAGGTTCCCATTCAACAATTTCTCTACACAAAGCTCAGTGAAATTGGTTACATTTTCTTTGAATTACTCTTCATCATATTCTCATTATTTCTATTCTAGATGTTTAATCCTATTAATATATTCTCACAGCCCTCCCACCTCTTCATCTATACTTTTGAGTAACTGTTGCCCATTTGGTCTTTAGACAATTTTTTTTAAAGAATGCTATACTCAAGGATGTCATTATCTGGTTTTTAAAATAACATGCTAATCAGAAAAAAATAAAATAAAAAGTGACTTCCAGGGATAGTCTTTGTTCAAAGTTTTAAAAAGTATCTCAGGGCAACACCTCGGGGATTCCTTCAGTCTCAAAGGTACTAGTAAACACAGATTCTTCAAGAACTTGAAGTACTTTCTACATTTTCCTTCCTTTCTATCAGGATACATTTATTATAAGTGACGCTGATCAGAACAGTTGGTGGCTGTAGCTGGACACCATCTAGTTCTCTGGTCTTAAGGTAGAGGAGGCCATGGTTCTTGTAGATAATTAGTTCTGAGTCAGGTTTGTTGTCTAATTCTTGGTTTTCCACCATTCTCTTTTACTCAAGCAGTATATTAGGGATAAATGGTTTCCTAGGGCTATGGATTTATGTTTTCCTTATATTGAGATGCATCCCAAACTGAAGGCTAGTGCTCTTCATCAGTAAATGTTTTAAGTCCTCTTCACTTTCAGCAAGCAAGGTTGTATCATCTGCATATCGCAGGTTGTTAATGAGTCTTCCTCCAATCCTGATGCTACATTTTTCTTCATATAACACAACTTCTCAGATTATTTGCTCAGCATACAGGTTGAATAAGTATGGTGAAAGAATAATTTTTTGAAGGAACGAAGAAGTAAAGATTGAGAGAGGGTAAGGATCTATTTTTAAAAGCTCTGGTGGTGCTGTGCATTATCCACTGGACTACTAGCTGTAAGGTCAGCAGTTCAAACATACAAGCTGAAACTTGGGAGAAAGGGGAGACTGTATGCTCCCATAGAGGTTTGGTGGTAGTTTATGTGCTGTGGAGTCCGTTGCTAGGTGACATCCAGTCGGTTCTGACTCATAGTCACCCTATACATTAATGGAGAGTGACATGTACAGCTGATAAGAAGAGAGGGCATATACATAAGAACACCCACACTTGCAGATAATACCCACTGGACCTGGATTCAATGACTGGATGATCAGAGCTCAGCTAGAAGAAGAAAGAAGAGGAAAAAAAAAAGAGTAATCTAATACAATTTGATGAACTTGACCTACACCTATGGATACAGTAGTTCAAAAGAGCAAACAAATCTTTACAGCGAGGATCATTCCCACTCCCTCCATACACAAAGTAGACAGGGTTGGGCAACTTGGACATTGGCTACCCAAAATGGAGGGACTACAAAGGCAAGAAGTGACTAGCTTACAAGCTTTCAAGAGGGAGCCTAGATCCAGAGGGCATGGAGGCAGGTAGAATCTCCACTGAGTAGTATCCAATCTGTCTAGGTGGGGCTTATGAAAGGAGATGGGGATAGGTCTCTTGTGGTACAATAGTGAATAATTGTTATCAGGACTGACTGTAAGGGTTGGAAATGTAACCTCAGAGGATAATTTTGTTTCAAGAATTAGAGAGTACCTCAGTGCAATAGTCTCATGGAGACCTCTAGTCTCAAGTGGTCCAGCAAATCTTGATTTTTTTTATTTTTAAGAATTTGAGTTCTGTTCAGTATACTTCTCCCATTTTATCAGAGTGTATCATTGTGACTGTGTTGTTGTTGTTGTTGTTAAGTATCATGGAGTTGGTTCTGACTCATAGTGACCCTGCACAGGGTTTCCGAGGCTATAAATCTTTACAGGAGCAGAGAGCCTCATCTTTCTCCCATGGAGTAGCTAGAAGTTTCGAACTGTCGGCCTTAAAGTTAGCAGCCTGATTCATAACCACTATGCTACCATAGCTCCTTATAGAAATTGATTAAAATTTAAACAGTATAGATATTAAGAGATTGAAAGATAAAATAAAGATGGGTAAAAAAGAAAGAAAGGATCATTTGTTTTAGGAGGAGGAAATACTGGATTGTATAGATCACAATGCCTGATACTCTTGTACTCTGAGATTTGAATTCAGGGTTAGTGGTATATAAATACATATGTGATTGTGATGCATGCACACACTTGAATGCAGTATTTGGAAGGGGGAATATCAGTAACCTGTTTGTGTATTTATCTTTGATCTTGTTGGTATGTGCCATGCAGTCGGTTCCGACTCATAGCGACCCTGTACAGGATTTCTGAGGCTGTAAATCTTTACGGGAGCAGAAAGCCTCATCTTTTTCCCCGCGGAGCAGCTGGTAGTTTTGAACTGCTGACCTTAAGGTTCACAGCCCGATTCGTAACCACTACGCTACCAGAGCGTCATCTAACTGTCATCTATCTATGTTTCTAAAAAACTTCAATAGTATGATAAAGGAGACTAATAAGCAATTGTTCTGGGCTACAGCATTAAACACTTGAGGGATGAAGCCACTAACTTGCTGTTACTTTGGGTAAATATTTTACCTCACTACCTGTGTTTCATCATTTGCAAGCTAAGTGTTTTCAATAGTCTCCCTCTGAATGTTTTTCCTACTCATATATTTTGTGAATAGAATATTTTTCAGTTTTGTCAATATTTTTATATGGGTCTTAATTGATAGAGATAAGACTATTTTGCAGACAAAAAATCAAGATAAGAATGTAGGAAACACTGCAAATTTAGTTCTTTAAAAAGAGTGTATAAGTTTGTTTTTTTTTACGAAGTTATTTCCATTCCTTTGATAATTACATCTAGTTCAGTTCTATTTCTGCTTCTATATTTCTGAGCATATTTCTCATATGAAATGTCAGGAATTTCCCCACAGAAGTGTTGCAAACTCTTGCAATAAGCGGTGTTTGTGAAAAACCACTCTAAAAAGTGGAATTAGTTTTTAAACCATTAGTGTTTAAGCTGAAAATACATTTCTAAGCAGATGGGAGAATACTTAGGCTATTAAACCTAATCCATAAATCACTAACTAGGATAATGAGACTTTAATGTTCTCTTCAATTTTTCCATTAATTTTAAGTGTCCAGGGCTTTTAGATAAGTTATTTTAGTACAAACACTATGGAACAAATGTAACTCGGTTGCTATGGGAAATTTATTCCTCAAATGTGTATTTTCCCTTCTGTATTAAGATCTCTAATTCCTTTTCCATACTTCCATAATCTTGAATGAATTATATACATGAGTTGTAGTTTATATTTCTCTATACTTATTAATATATAAAAATATACATCATGGACTTTGGTAGTTTTCTAAATAGAAAAGAAGTCAAATTTTGCTTCTCTTTAAGTTATAATATTGCTGCTACTAAGAATCAAAGTATATCATTGACTATAAACTACTGAGTTATTTATATATCATGATTCATACAATTCATGATAATGACCTGTTTTATATAACTTAAAGGAGAAATTGGGAATTTGATATTGAAATATGGATGCCTGTATTCCTAGAAGTTGTCTGTACTTCTGAATATTTAATAACAAATGATGCTTCACGAAGGTGCATTTGAGAAATGCTTTCTTAGAGATTCAATATATATACTTTGGCATACAAATCCTATAGTTAAGAAAGCTATTTGATTTGGTTCAAACAATATTTTACCTTATCTCAAAAGAAAATGTTATTTTACTTTATAATTGTTCCTACAAGTTCATTTAGAAATATTGCCATAGTTTTATCCACATTTGTATCATGACCTCATTTCTAATTTACTCCTTTAAAAGATCTGTAAATATTTTTATCAAATAGTTGAATTTACCCTTAAAGGTGAACAAAGAGGTGGTGGTAGTGGTTATGTGACATTTGAATCTGGTCCAAATCATATGACCCGGTATAGGGTTTCTGAGGTTGTAAATCTCTACGGGATCAGAAAGCCTCATCTTTTTTCCATGGAGTGGCTGGGAGATTCGAACTGCTGACTTTGCAGTTAGCAGCCCAACTCGTAACCCACTATACAATCAAGATTTCAAATAAAACCATATCTAAATTTCCTACTAACTAATCAAATAGTTTAGTTGTTTTCCAAAAATGATAATGGACAATTGGTTAATTAAAACCAAAATCAAACTTGTTGCCATTAGGTGGATTCTAACTCAGTGCCACCCTATGTATATATACTCTCTATATACCCTATACTCCATAGGAAAGGAAGCATGTGGAAGGCATTGGGGCGAGGGGAAGAAACTTGTGGGCAGGTAAAACCATGGCAGTAACTTATTTTGTTGGAGCTCTGGAAAAAAGGGTCAAGGAAGAAGTAAAGTCTAGTTTGGATTTTAATCAGCCTCATATGATGGGAATATGGCACCAAGCCACTCCATACATCCGGAATCCTTGAAGGTCTACTATACTTCAGAGCAATGGTGGGTGGAAAAAAAACCAAAATCTGCTCACTAACACAGTGATTGGACTTCTGGTGTGGCACTGTAGGATCAGCTCCAGCTGCTTCTTGGAAACCCTATATAAGGTCACTATGAGTTGGAACCAATTCAACAGTGCTTAACAACAACAACACCACAATGAGATGATAAGGGAGGTTTGGATGGAGAAGTCATATTCTCTGAGGATGTGTTAACATGAACTGCATTAGACACTAATGAGAGAAGACAGGAAGAGTTGTGGGATGACATCAAGAGTATAATAAAGGAAGAAAACAAAAGGACATTAAGAAGGCAAGAAAGAACGAAAAGACCAAAATGGTTGTCAGAAGATACTGGGAAACTTGCTCTCCAGTTTAGAGATGCTAATGCAAATGGAAGAAATGAGGAGATAAAAGAGCTGAACAGAAAATTTAAAAGGGCAGTTTGAAATGACAAAATAAAATATTATAATGAAATGTGCAAAGATCTGGAGTTAGAAAACCAAAAGAGTAGAACAGCTCAGCATTTCTCAAGCTGAAAAAACTGACGGAAGATATTCAAATCTCAATTTGCTATACTGAAGGCTTCTTTGGGCAAAATACTGAGTGATGCAGAAAACAACAAAAGAAGATGGAAGGAATACACAAAGTCAAGGTATCAAAAAGTAGTAGTTGATGTTAAAACATTTCAAGAGGTAGCTTATGGTACGTAAGGAAGATGTCCAGAGGACATTGAAGGCATTGGCAAAGAGCAAGTTTCTGGGAACTGATAGAATACAAACTGAAATTTCTCAACAAACTGAGGCAACACTGGGTGCACTCACTCAATTATGCCAAGAAATTTGGCAGACAGCTAGTTGGCCAACTGATTGGAAGAGATCCATTTTTGTGCCCATTCCAAAGAGAGGTAACCCAATGGAATGTAGAAATCATCAGATAATATCATTAATATCACTTGCAAGTAAAATTTGATAAAGATAATTCAAAATCGGCTGCAACATTATGTCGACAGAGAACTGCCAGAGGTTCAAGCTGGATTCAGGGTTTCCAAGGCTGTAAATCTTTACGGGAGCAGAAAGCCTCATCTTTCTCCCAAGGAACCGCTGGTAGTTTTGAACTGCTAACCCTAAGGTTCGCAGCCAGATTCATAACCATTACACTACAAGAACTCCTTTGGAAACCCTGTACAGGGTCGCTATTAGTGGAAGCCAATTTGAGGGCACTTAACACAATAAACTGGAAGGAGTGCTGGTGTGGTGCTGCGGGTTAATGAGCTGGACTGCAAAATCAGTTTGAAGGACTTGAAGAGAACATACATAAAACACCTCTTCAGGAACTTGCTCTTATTCTGAACTGTACAGATATGGTCCCAATGAAAATAAACCCACAATTTAATTTAAATTGTCCAACTTTCACATGTATATGAGGCTATATGGAAAAAACAACAACAACAACATTACTCCATGAGCTAGAATCAGAAAATAATACAAACATCACCCAAGAATTTCAGCTAAAATAACTAATTCTCAAGCAGCAACAGAAGTCAGGAAACAGGGGACATCAAATGGCTGAAATAATCTGTCACTAGAGTTTATCTCAATTAAATCATCACACAAGTGTCAAGGTAAAAGTAAACTAATATAATCTCAGTGCTTCAAATTGTTGAAAAGAAAGGTTGTTTTTATTAGGTGCTGTCAAGTCAGTTCCAGTTCATATCTTCCCATAAGTTCAGCAGAATAAAACACTGCCAGGTCCCACGCCATCCTCACAATAATTGCTATATTTGAGCAAATTGTTGCTCCACTTTATCAGACCATCTCTTTGATGTCTTCCTCTTATTTGCAAACCTTCTACTTAACCAAGCACAATGTTCTTCACCATAAACTTATCCCTCCTGATAACATGTCCAAAGGCCCTAAGACAAAGTCTCTCTATCCTTTCTTCTAAGGAACATTCTGGCCAGCAGATTTTTTCCTTTTTCTGGCAGCTGTTGTTGCTGTTGTCATATGCTGTCAAAATCACTTCCGACTCATAGCAACCTTATACACAACAACACAAAACATTGCTCTTTCCTGCACCATCCTCATAACTCGTACAGTTTTTGAGCACATTGTTGCCACAATTGTGTCATTCGATCTTGTTGGGGTCTTTTTCTTTGTCACTGTCCCTTCATTTACCAAGTATGATGTCCTCCAGGAACTGATCCCAACATGTCCAAAGAACAAGAGACAAAGTTTTGCTATCCTGGATTCTAAAGAGCATTCTGGCTGTGCATCTTTCAGTACTTGTTTCACGGTTTGTTAGTTCTTCTGGCAGCCCATGGTATTTCAATATTCTCCACAAAGATCATTATTCAAATGAAGTTATTCTTCCATAGTCTTCCTTATTCGTTGTCCAAATTTCACTTGCATACGAAAACAACATCTCTTGGGTCAGGCACACTTTAGTCCTCAAGCTGACATCCTTGCTCTTCAGCACACCAAAGGAGTCTTTTGAAGTAGATTTGCATAAAGTAATATGTCTTTTGATTTCTTGACTGCTGCTTTCATAAGTTTTGATGGTGGATCTAAGAAAAAAGAAGTTTTTGACAACACTAATCCATTAATCTTTATTCCATTTATCATGATGTCATTTACTGGTTCAGTTCTGAAGAGCTTTTTTGTTTTTGTTTTTTACATTAAGGTATTAAGGTGCAATCCACATCAGTAAGTATATTAAGTCCTCTTTGCTTCCAGCAACTAAGGTTGTGTCATTTGTATATTACAGGTTGTTAGTGAGTCTTCCTCCAACCCTGATGACACTCTCTCCTTCATCTAAACCAGCTTCTCATACTATTTGCTTAGCATACAGATTGAATAAATTTGGTGAAAGGATACAACCCTGGCATACACCCTTTCTGACTATTAACCATTAAGTATCCTTTTTGCATTCAAACAACTGCTTCTTAAGCATAGTTCCTCAAAAGTACAATGAAATGTTCTGGACTAGTATTCTTCACAGTTGTCCATAGTTCGTTTTGATTCACACAGTGGAGTGTATTTGCATACTTAATAAAGCACAAGTAAACATCTTTCAGGTAATCTCTGCTTTTAGCCAAGATCCATCAGACATCAGCAGTGATATCATTAGTTCCAAATTCTTGTCTAAATACAGCCTTCTGTCAATGTATTGTTGCAACTGTTTTTGAAATCTTGTAAGCAATACTTTACCTGAATGTTATATTAAGAATGTGAAATTGTTTGATATTGTTTGAGGTGCATTTAGGCATTGACAAAGAACAAGGCTCCAGGAATTGATGGACCACAAATTGAAATATTTCAACAAACTGATGTGGCACTGGAGGCACTCACTTATTTATGCCAAGAAATTTGGATAACAGTTACCTGGCCAACTGACTAGAAGAGATCCATATTTATGCCCATTCAAAGACAGGTGACCAAACAGAATGCAGAAATCATCAGACAATGTCATCAGTATTGAATGCAAGTTAAACTTGCTAGAGATAATTAAAAAAATGGCTGTTACCATATATTCACAGAAAACTTGCAGATGTTCAAGTTGGATTCAGAAAAGGATGTGGAATGTGGGATATCATTGCTGATGTCAGATGGCTCTTGGATGAAAGCAGAGAATACCAGAAAGATGTTTACCTGTGCTTTATCAACTATACAAAGCTTTTTGATTGTGTGGATCATGACAAGCTATGGACAACAGTGTGGAGAATGAGTATTCTGAAACTTTTAATTGTGCTCATTCAGAACCTGTACATAGACCATGAGGCAGTTGTTCAAACAGAGGCTTTGGACTTACCTTAAAAAGGGGACACATAATGGTTTAAAATTAGGAAAAGTGTGAGCAAGGGTTGTATTCTTTCACCACACTTATTCAATCTGTATGCTGAACAAATAATCCAAGAAACGATTATATGAAGAAAA
>NW_006409212.1:129137-130463 GCF_000296735.1 Chrysochloris asiatica | reverse complement strand
CTGTTACATCATACCTCTTTAAAGTGTTGAAGGGCAAAGATGTCAGTTTGAGGACTAAGGTGTCTGTGACGGAAGCTATGATATTTTCAATAACCTCATATGCATGTGAAAGTTGGGCAGTGAATAAGGAAGATCATAGAAAATTGATGCTTTTGTGTTATGGAGTTGGAGGAGAATATTGAAAGTACCATGGACTCCTAAAAGAACAGACCAATCTGTGTTGGAAGAAGTGCAGCTAGAATGCTTCTTGGAAGCCAGGATGGCCAGACTTCGTTTCTCATGCTTCGTACATATTATCAGGAGAGACAATTGATTCTCAATCATATGATACCTTTTGAAAATATTGGGCATCAATCAATTCTGTTCATAAAAGTGACTCTGTATATTCTTTCTGTCTTCCTTTGATGCTTCCTGTATCATTCAATATTTTGCTCATATTGTTGTTTAATGCCATTGAGTCAATTCCAACTCTAGAAAAGACTGGTAGGTTTGAACTGCCAACCTTGTGGTTAACAATCTAATGCTTATCCTACAGTGCTACATCAGGACTCCATTTCCCCCATAGGATCCTTCATTATCAAAAGTCAAAACTTGAATTTTCTCTTTGGTTATTTCAGATTGGGAAATGCTGAGCGTGTTCATATCTTTTGCTATTTACTAACTAGGTCTTCGTACATTTTATTATAATGCTTTATTTATTTATTCATTAAGATTTTTATTGTGGATTGAGTGAAAGCTTACAGGGCAAATCATCAGTTTTACATTCAACAAATCATACAACTTGTTTATTTGCAATGATTATACTCCCTTTCATGTACTATCAGTTAACAGTATTTTTCACTATTCACTTTAGCTCTTTTTAAAAACAAACAAACAAACAAACAAACACTCAGGCACATATAATAATTTACACCACCAAAGGGCACATTCTGCAAGTCTGCCTCCAGGCTACCAGCTCTCAGTCCCTCTCTTCCTATGAATCTAGAGTCTGCAGCTACTCCCTTTCTCCATGTCCTCATCTCTGCCTCCATCTCAGGTGTTGACTTTATTTTTTTGAGATGCCCTTTGAAGTTTTCTGCTTACCTCTTTTGCGTCCTCATATCTTCTGGTTGTTTCATCTTCTTTAAAACGAAGAGTAAATATTAGTCTCTTCTGACATCCATTTTGATTATGATATTATGATGATTTTCCTTTGATGTCTATCCTGTCTGAGGTTTGTTCAGCTTCTTGAATGCTTACCTTGTCATATTTCAAGATGTTAGGGAAGTTTTCTTCCACCAGCTCTTCGACTATCTCTTCCATGGTTTTCTTTGTCTATTCCTGTTC
>NW_006409212.1:126075-126592 GCF_000296735.1 Chrysochloris asiatica | reverse complement strand
GCAGTATTGAGAGATTTATCTTCAAGATGGCTGATTCTGGCCTCCATCTCTTCAATTCTACTCCTCTCTCCTTTCAGTGTATTATCTATTTCTGATATGCTAGAACTGATCATCTGGACATCTTTTTGCAGATTTTATATGATCTCCAATACTCTATCTATTTTGTTTGATCATTTCTATAGTACTTTTCAGACTTCCTTACTTTTCCTCAACCTTTCTGTGGAACATTTGGATGTGCCTCAATATCTTTCTCCTGAATTCTTTGTTAGGTAAATCCAAAGCCTCTTCTCCCTCCAGTTCAATTTCTAGCTCTTCCTCTTGTTTGCTTGTTTGAAATACTCTGCCTAGTTTATGCAGATAAGCAGAACTTTTCTCCTGCCTTTTAGGCATTATTGTGTTGTTGCATTTGTATTAATTAGATGAGTGCCTGTTGATGCTTTCATCTAATTAAGTACTCTTCTATTGCCTCCTGGTAGATGTGATCAGAAGATGGGCTTATCTGTTCACTGATCTTACA
>NW_006409212.1:124502-125464 GCF_000296735.1 Chrysochloris asiatica | reverse complement strand
CTTTTTAATGATCTTTTGTTTTTTTCAGGTATGATGTTCTTGATGTCACCCACTACTCTTCTGGTTTTAGTGTCTGCAGCAATATTCAATCACCACATATGCATGGGAAACTTGGACAATGAATAAGGAAAACCATAGAAGAATCGATGGATTTGAATTATTACATTGGTAAAGACTATTGAAAATATTATGGACTGCCAGAAGAACAAACAGATCTGCCTTGGAAGAAGTACAGCTAGAACACTCCTGAGAAGCAAGAATGGCAAGACTTTGCCTCTTGTCCTTTGAATATACTGTCAGGAGGGACCAGTTCCTAGGAAAGGACTTCATGCTTAATAAAAAGGAAAATCAGTGAAAAAGAGGAAGTCCTGAAGGAAATAGATTGGCACAGTAGCTGTAACACTGTGAAGATGGTACAGTGTTCATTCTGTTATGAATTGTGTTATGCAGTTGCAAGTGACTGAATGGCACCTAACAAGTTACTAATGCATTAGATCTATGTTTGAGATGGATCTCTAAATTCAGGTGGGATACATTTAAAGTCAGATTTTGACTCTCATGGATTTGTTTTAAATTTCTTCTGCCTAAACTTGCATATGAGTAATTGATGGTCTGTTCCACAGTCGGCCACTGGCTGATGATATCAAACTTGTCTCATGTAGTCAGTTTGACATTTCTATATTCCATCAGGTGATGTCCACATATATAGTCAGCATTCATGTTGTTGAAAAATGGTATTTGCAACGAGTTAGTCATTGTTGTTGTTAGGTGCCATCGAGTCAGCACCAAATCCTAGTGATCCTATGCACAGCATACCAAAACATTGCCTGATCCTGGGCCAACCTCACTACTGTTGTCATGCGGGAGTCCATTGATGCCACCACATGGACAGTCAATCTCATTGGGGGTCTTCCTCTTTTTCTCTGACCCTCCACCTTACCAAACATGATATCCTTCTCCAG
>NW_006409212.1:121501-124279 GCF_000296735.1 Chrysochloris asiatica | reverse complement strand
GCTACCTCTTGAAAATGTTGAACATTAACCATTTCATAGTGTATTTAATATTCTTCACTAACTCCATGATTCAATTGCATCTATTCTTCCCAGGTCTTACTTATTCATTGTCCAGTTTTCATATGCATATATTGTTGTTGTTTAGTATTGTCAGTCAGTTCTGACCCACAGTGACCCTGTATAGGGTTTCCAAGGAGTGGCTGGTGAACTTGAACTGCTAATCTGGTCAATTAAACCTACTTTGCAGTCCAGTGCATTAGCCAACAGCACCACACCAAGTCTCCATATGCATATGAGAAAATTGAAAATACCATGGCTTTGGTCAGGTATGCTTTAGTCTTCAAAATGATATCTTTGCTTTATAACATTTGGAAAAGATATTTTGCAATAGATTTTCCTGTTGATTTCCTCATTTCTCCTTCCATGGCATTTATTGTTCATTCAAGTAAAATGAAATCTTTGACAATGTCAATCTATTCTCAGTTTATCATGCTATTGCTTGTTGGTCAAGTGGTGAGGATTTTCATTTTCTTTATGTTGAGATGCAATCCATATTAAAGGCTGTAATCTTTGATCTTGAGTAATTGCTTCACATCTTCTTCACTTTCAGCAAGCAAGGTTGTGTCCTTCTCTTCATATAGTCTAGCTTCTTAGACTATGTGCACTGCATATAGATTGATTGAATAAGTATTGTGAAGGCATACAATATTGATGCAATATTCCCTTGTTCTTTGGAATGATTGCCTCTTGGTCTTCATACAAGTTCTGCATCAACACATTGCTATTGAATTCCTGTTTTCCATAATGTTACCCATAATTTGTGATGATCCATACAGAGTGAATGACTTTGTACATTCAATTCAACACAATTAAATATCTTTCTAGTGTTCTCTATTTCTAACCAAAATCCATCTGACAGCAATGATAACCCTCCTTCCATGTCCTCTTCTGAATCCATCTTAAATTTCTGGCAGTTCCCTGTCAATGCATTGCTGCAACCTATTTTAAATTCTCTTCTGTAAAATTTTGCTTGCATGTGTGTTAATAATATTGTTCAATAAGTTACACATTTTGTGGAATCACCTTTATTTGGAATGGGAAGGAATATGGATCTTTTCCAATATGTTGGCCAGGTTATTGCCTTTCAAATTTCTTGGCATAGACATAAGAGCAACTAAAGCACTGCATCAGTTTGTTGAAATATTTCAATTGACATTTTGTCAGTTCACAGATACTTTTTTTTTGTCAATGCGTTCTTCTCTCAGACCATTGGTTTTTGAACATATGTTATCTGCTGAAGTGGCTGAATGTTGACCAGTTCTTTTTGGAATCGTGACTGTATATTCTTTCCATCTTCTTTTGATGCTTCCTGCATTATTCAGTATTTTGTCCATAGAATCCTTCAATATTGGAATTAAAGTTTGATTTTTTTTTTTTTCAGTTTGAAAAATTCTGAGCATGCACTTCCTATTTGGATTTCAACTTCCAGGTTTTTGTGTGCTTTGTTATAATACTTTACCTACTGGAGTTGTCCACTGAAAGCTTCTGTGCACCTCCTTTTTTTCATCATTTTTCCCTTTGCTTTAGCTACTCAATGTTATAGAACACCTTTCAGAGTTTTGCTGACATTCATTTGGGCCTCCCCCTGCTTTTCTCTCTTTTTCATAACCTTTTGCTTTTTTCGTATATGATATCCTTGATGTTATACCGTGACTCTTCTGGTCTTTGGTCTTTAGTATTCATTGGTCAAATCTGTTCTTGAGATAGTCTGTAAATTCATAGGGAATATACTATTTTGGCCCTGGTGGACTTGTTTAAATTTTCTTCAGCCTTAAGTTGAACTTGCATATGAGCAATTGATTGTTCTACAGTCATCCTCTGACCTTGGTCTGACTGATGATATTGGAATTCTCCATAGTCTTTTGCCACATGTATGTAGTTACCTTTTCCCAGATGTAATTGACTTTATTCTATTTTGTAAGATTCACATATACAATCATTGTTCATGCTATTGGTAAAAAGGTATTTGCAATGAAGAAGTCATTGCACTTGCAAAAGTCTATCATGTTTTCTCCAGCATAATTTCTATCACCCAGATTATTTTTAAGCTACCTTTTCTTCCTCTTTGTTTACAATTTTTATTTTAATTATCATTAATAATCAATGCATCTTAATTGAATATTAGATCAATATCCACTGTAGAAGTTAGTAAAAATCTTCAGTATCTTCAAAATCTTTGGCATTATTGGTTGGAGGATAACTTAGAATAATGTAATAGCATTATCTGGTCTTCCTTGTGGGTGTATGAATACTATTCTAACACTGGTAGCATTTTACTTCAAGATTGAGCTTTAATTGTGCTTTTTAGGATGATTGTGACATAGTTCACTTCAACTTGTCGTTCTTAGCCTAGATCTTGATGAGCTGATACAAAATGGCTGATACTGTTTCAATTCACTAATGCATAAGAGTCTTGGTGTGGTGCTGTGGGTTAATGCACTGGACTGCAAGATTGCTTTGAACCACAAGGTTGGCAGTATGAGTATTCCTGAACACTTACTTGTGCTCATGAGGAATCTGTACATGGACCAAGAGGCAGTTGTTCAAACGGAACATAGGAACACTGAATGGTTTACAATTAAGAAAGGTGTACGATAGGGTTATATTCTTTCACTATACTTATTCACCTGTATGCTGAGCAAATAATCTGAGAAGTTGTGTTATATGAAGAAAAACATGGCATCAAGATTGGAGGAAGAAGACCCATTAACAACCTGC
>NW_006409212.1:118912-119496 GCF_000296735.1 Chrysochloris asiatica | reverse complement strand
GTTTCATTCTGTTGTGCATAGGATCTCTATGAGTCGGGACCAACTCGATGACACTTAACAACAACAAGTCTCTGTTTAAATCTTCCCTCTCCATTGTTTTTTCTGATGATTTTTTTTTTTTTTCTTCCCTCTCTTATTTTTCTCTTCTATCTGGTAGTGTAGTGGTTATGAATAGGGCCACTAACTTTAAGGTCAGCAGTTCGAAACTACCAGCTGTTACATGAGAGAAAAATGAGGCTTTCTGCTCCTGTAAAGATTTACAGCCTCATAAACCCTGTACAGGGTCGCTATGAATTGGAACCGACTCCTCAGAACATAGCCAACCAACCATATCGTTATTTTACTGTCCCTCTTTTCTCCTTTATTTATTATATTGTGTATGTATGTGGGGGGGGGGGTTTCTTGCTATTGCCTATTTTTTCCCTCTACTATTGTTTGTTTACTTTATTTTATTTTCTTGTGTGTGTTTTCTCTTCTTGCCCCACTTGTAAAGAGACAGAATCTGTTCCCACACAGCCCAGATGCATCAATACCCTCTGCAGTTCCACTCACTAGGAAAGAGTCAATACTAGTACCTATGTCAA